>NC_056737.1:972420951-972615951 GCF_019279795.1 Protopterus annectens | reverse complement strand
AAAGAGCAGGGGGAAGTTCCTGCTCAAAGTTCCCTTAGAGAGTATGAATACCCTCTTAGGTCTTCTTGAAAAGAGGACACTAGCCTAGTAAAACTAAATCAGTCAACAAAGTGTAAATAAATATGTAAATGCTGCAACACATGCACAGCAGTAACTCTATCCCCCTCTCCCACCCCTAATCATTTGATTTAAAAAATCTTTGGTCAAAGGCATGACCATTGTCTTTATTACCACCATTGGTATCCCAGGGTTTTAAAATGAACTTTATTACCACCATTGGTATCCCAGGGTTTTAAAATGATCTTTATTACCACCATTGGTATCCCAGGGTTTTAAAATTAACTTTATTACCCCCATTGGTATCCCAGGGTTTTAAAATGATCTTTATTACCACCATTGGTATCCCAGGGTTTTAAAATGAATATTATTACCACCATTGGTATCCCAGGGTTTTAAAATGAACTTTATTACCACCATTGGTATCCCAGGGTTTTAAAATGAACTTTATTACCACCACTGGTATCCCAGGGTTTTAAAATGAATATTATTACCACCATTGGTATCCCAGGGTTTTAAAATGAACTGTATTACCACCTTTGGTATCCCAGGGTTTTAAAATGAACTTTATTACCACCATTGGTATCCCAGGGTTTTAAAATGATCTTTATTACCCCCACTGGTATCCCAGGGTTTTAAAATGATCTTTATTACCACCATTGGTATCCCAGGGTTTTAAAATTAACTTTATTACCCCCATTGGTATCCCAGGGTTTTAAAATGATCTTTATTACCACCATTGGTATCCCAGGGTTTTAAAATGATCTTTATTACCCCCATTGGTATCCCAGGGTTTTAAAATGATCTTTATTACCCCCATTGGTATCCCAGGGTTTTAAAATGATCTTTATTACCACCATTGGTATCCCAGGGTTTTAAAATGAATATTATTACCCCCATTGGTATCCCAGGGTTTTAAAATGATCTTTATTACCACCACTGGTATCCCAGGGTTTTAAAATGAACTTCATTACCACCACTGGTATCCCAGGGTTTTAAAATGAACAATGTCTAGTCTGATGATATGTGTCTTTTATTGGTTCCATAACATTTAATTTATTTTATATAGTATGTCCCTTGACTAAATAAAATATCATGGTTGTACTGTTACTCATTTTTCACAAACACACTCTGGCCTTTGTACAAGGAATGTTGCTTGGCTCTTTTTCTGGAAACAGTATGCCCTTTTATATTGTACTTCTCTTTCTGGTTTCTTCTTTTGACATATAAATCGGCAATTATTCAGAATTCAGTTGCACAAGGCATTTTTTCTAGAATGTGTGCTTAAACAAAAAGCTTGCAGCTGAAGCTCCAGCAGTGAGATACACTGCACTTCTTCAGTGTCAGTTGTGTTCTTAACTTATTGTTGTCTTCGTCACACATTATATTTGCTGATGTAATTGTGTTTGTCAACATTTTATCTCATATATTTTATTCAATTCTCACTTTTATTTTATGCCTGTTTAAAGTCAGCGGTGCCTTATATGGCACAGGTACTTAGTGAAAAAGTAAAGGTGCTGTTGACAGTGCCTTATATGGCACAGGTACTTAGTGAAGAAGTGCAGCTGCAGTCAGAGGTGCTTTATACAGGTGCAGGTACCTAGTGAATAAGTACAGCCACAGTCGGCAGTACCTTATACAGGTGCAGGTACCTAGTGAATTAGTACAGATGCAGTTGGCAGTACCTTATGCAGGTGCAGGTACCTAGTGAATAAGTAGAGCCACAGCTGGCAGTACCTTTTGTAGATACAAGTACTTAGAATCTCAATTTCCATATTAAACCAACCTCTGAGTTTTTCTGAGTTCTTATTTGCATACTGGTTTACATGTAGAGGAAAACTTCCCCATGAGTTTAGACCTAGACTGTGAACTTTAATCATAAAGCACCCAACCAAGACAGCTGTAAACTTCTTCTGTCTACCCCTGTTGTAGATCATGCAATAAGCATCTGCAAAGATGTACATGCACTTTCCTATCATTTATGTAGCCATCCTGGTGGAAATGGGCATCCTGGAGCTTATTGTTTTACTTTAACAATGGGTGAAACTAAACAGATAGATAAAAAAGAATACTGAAGCATGCAGGGTACATAAAAAATGCTATAATAACTAGCCCAGTCGCTAGCCATTTTTTATGTAAAACATGATGTTGCTGATGAGGTTTATGATACTTTTACAACATCCACCCACTTTAAGAACTGATGTTAAACAATGATTAATGCATACAGAGAGTTATTTTACATTAAAATATTAAACTTAAAGACCTTATGGACTACATGTGGAAATTAAATTGGAGAATGCTTTAATGAATGATACTGCTTTAAGTTAATTGATGTGGTGATGAGTTTTCTTATATGCTGGGAATGTTTTTATTATTTCCTTGGAAGGAGACAGGGCTGAACTGCTAGAGAAGCATAAATGATGTTGTTTACAAGTAGATACGTAGTGCATATTTAAGGCTTTTTTTTTTTGTCTGTGGCTCAATGTTCCAGTCTAAGTAAAATGAGTCAGCAAAGAGATGACAAATCCATCAATGACTTTGCTGGTACTCACATAGTGGATAATGACAGCAGCAGTGTCATACATGCAAGGATCACTGATGCCACATATGCAAATGATAGCACAAACAGTGATGGGTAAGGTGCTGAAGGCATATTTGGTGCTAGGAATATCAACGCCAAACAACTTATTGGTAGAAATATTGATGTTGACCATTGTTGTGGAAGCTGGTGCAGGAAAGATGATGCCAAGGCACAGGCTGTCAGCACTGATAATAATGGCCTGGGTCCTGGTAACTTGAAGAAAGGTGCTGCCATGTTCAAAAAGAACAGCAACAAAACCACAAGAATGAGACCCCAAACCTGAGAAAAAAAGAAGGTCTGGTCCTGTTTGCAAATCCTACCAGCTTACTAGCATCATGGACTAAAGGAGGAAGACAGGGAGCAACAGACTTCCTACACAGTGCTTAATAAACGCCTTTAACATTTCATCGTACTTGAAAGAGTGACCTGGTAGGTCCCTGTTCACAGCTCTCTGATTTGCCTGATGGGGCCTGTTTGAGTAAGAAATTATACAATTTCTCTCACTTTATTTTACAAGTGGCACAGTGAAAACCACAGATATAGTGATACAAGCCATGTGTCCCTCTCCTAAACAAAGTAAACATGAAGTGTGCCCATTGGATGCGACTTCCATACCACAGGCATACCTTTGGAACAGTAGCTTAGGAGCTGCTGCTTTATAAAGCTGGAAATACCAAGATACCAAGGAGACAATTTATTTTATTTTATTTATTTATTTTATTTTACATTTGTTAACTGGGATAGTCCGACCGGACGTGTGTCCATTTACAGCGGAGGTCCGGGGAGAAAAGCTCCAAATTCTTTTACAGAAGAGATAAACGTACATTGTAGGTAATGCTCTACATTATTTAAGATTAATAATAAGCATCTTTATGTACACCTTATTTTGCGGTACAGCTCAATAACCACTTACATTTAAAATACACATGTTTTTACATCAGCTTATATTTATGATAAACAGGTTTATGTGTGTATAACAGAAAACAAGCAGATACTGGTAAAAGATGACTTTACTAGTGGGAAGACAAGAGTTAAGAGTTGACCTGAAAAAGAGAATTACATTTTATAGTGGGAGTACCTGAGTTTGTAGCAGAACAATAGGAGACTGCATTAATCGCTGCTGCAGTGGAAGTTACTGAGTTTCTATTAGAACATCAGGGCACTGCATCTACAATTCTTTTATGCAGTATCAGGACAGTGTCTTATGTGATGCATGGGCATAACCATGATTTTAATAGGTGTGTTTTGAGAGAATTTTTGAACTGTGCAGTTGAGGGAGCTGAGGTCAGAGAGGTGGGGAGGATGTTCCAGTTTCTGGCAATTTTGTGGGAGAAAAGAGCTTTTCCTGCAGAGCTATTGGCTTTAGAGATACAGAGGAGAGATTTTTCTGAGGAGCGGAGTGGGCGATTTGTTGTGTAATGGGTTAGGAGTTTGTTTAGGGATGGGGTTTTGTCAGGATGTCTTACTATATTGTAGGCTAGTATCAGATGATAGTTAATTAGTTGGGGAGTTCTAACCATGTGAGTTCTTTTAGTGCCTGACAATGATGGGTTTTGTAGGTACAGTTGTTAGCAAATTTTGCAATTTTATTATAGCAGGACTTTAGTTGTACAAGATCCTGTTTTCTAGGGTTGGTAAGGATAGGTGCAGCATAAATGAGTGTAGAAAGTAGGTGAGTTTGGGCGAGTGTGATGCATGCTTGATCAGATAGGAATTTTTTGTGTCTATATAAAGTACCCATTTTTTATGGACTTTTTTTGATTGTTAGTGATATGTTTGTCTTTTCGGCTTTTCCCGGTTAGGGGTCGCCACAGCAGAACTCGGTCCGCTAATGATTGGCAGTAGATTTTTATGGTGCCAAGTTGCCAGCCCGACACGCAACCTTCAGTGAAGGCACGCCCATTCACGCATGTCTTTCGGAGGCCACTCAACCGTGGGGAGGACATGCAGACTCCACACAGAAGGCACTCCAGTCAAGAATCGAACGGGAGAACCTCTTGCTGTGAGGCAACAATGCTACCGCTGTACCACCGCTGCTGTTTTGATTGTTAGTGATATATGGGTGTCAAATAGCAGTTTATTATCAATAGTTACTCCTAGTATTTTGGTGTTGTCAGTAGGGTTGATGTTAGCGCCATTCTTGGACGTGATTGTAAAAGGGGATTGGGTGGTTTTAGTTTTATTAGGAGCAAATATGAGTAACTTGGTCTTGTTTGGATTGAGTATAAGTTGGATCTGGGTGATCCAACTTTCTACTGAGGTAAAGGATTCCTGGGTACGTTAGGAATGGTGCTGTGCAGATGAGAGTCGTGTCATCTGCATATCATATTAGAGTGGCATGTTGGGAGGACTTGTGGAGGTTGTTGGTGAATATCGTGAAAAGTAGTGGACCCAGTATTGAACCTTGTGGGACTCCTACAGTAGTTGGGAGTAAGGGAGATAGTTTGTTTTGCCATTGTACAGACTGTTGTCTGTCTGCTAGGTAGCTTTTAAACCATGCTATGGTAGATGGAGCAAAGGATAGGGAGGTCAGAGAGTCTAGAAGTAAGGGGTGTGATACCATGTCAAATGCCTTAGATAGGTCTAAGAATATTGCTGAAATGTAGTTGTTGTTATTTCTGTACAGGTTAATTGTGTTTGTGAAAGAGAGGAGAGCAGTAGTGGTGCTGTGGTATTGGCGGAAACCGTGTTGTGTGGGAGAGAGGAGATTGTTAGTATTCAAGAATTGCATCACTTGAAAGTGAATGCATCTTTCCAAAATTTTAGCTAATGGGATAAGATAGCTATGGGATGGTAGTTGGAAAAATCATAAGAGTTTCCACCTTTATGAAGGGGGAGAATGTATGATACTTTCCATAACTGTGGGATGTAGGATTCTTGAATGGATCGATTTATAAGGATGGAAACAGGGTAAGATAGTGAATTAGCTGCTAATTTTAAGAAGTTGGCGGGTAGGTTGTCTGCAGCAAGGGTGGTAGGTTTAAGTTTTAATAGCAGTTTTTTGATTGTAGTGGTAGAGACAGGTGAGATGGTGAGGACTGGGGTATTTTTGGTGGGTTGGTTTGGGGTTTGGGGTGGGTTGTTATTGGAGAGTTGTGTAGAGAGGGATACAATGGTTTTTGTGAAGTGGTGATTAAATTGGGAAGCAATATCTGTAGTGTTGTTGTTAGTGGTTGGAGTTGGTGTGGATGTTTTGCCTGGTTTAAATAGTGAGTTGATGGCATGCCAGAATTTTTGTGGGTTTTTATTGTGTTTATTTTGAACAAGAAGGAAGTAGTTTTGTTTATCGAGTAATGTTTGCTTTTTTGCTTGATTTCTTAGTTTTTGGTAGTTTTGTTTGTATGAGTTTGTCTTTTCTCTTTTCCATGTTTTCCATGCTTTATCCCTGGCTTTTAGAAGGGCTCTTGTGTCCCTGCTTAGCCATGGTGCATAGTTTGTTTTTACTTTGATTCTTCTAATGGGTGCTATTGAGTTGAGAACATTGATGAAAGTGTTATTAAAGTATTCAACTGCTTGGTCTAAGTTTAATGTTAGTAGTGGGTCCCATTTACAATGTTTTAGGATATGGTTGAGATTCTCACTGTTCAGATTACTTTCATCTCTAACTTGTCTAAAGATTATAGGGTTTGATGGATTTGTGTACCTTCGCTGTAGGAATGTGGGAAGGTGGTCACTTAGGCTGTCTGAAAGACATCCGGAGAGATATTTTTCTTTAGAGCAGTTAACTAGTGTCCAGTCTAGGATTGATTGCTTATTGGATTTTCTATCTATTCTAGTTGGTAAGACAAGCAAAAGTAAACTAAAAAGATTACAGATGGTAAAACAGTTGCATATAATAAAGAAAAAAGACACACTAACTCATTGATGAGGACAAATAGCAGAATTTAGCAAAAATGCCAGCTCATAGAATACAGCGCTCTTCTGTAACTGTCAGTGAATTACTGGAGAGTAAGGGAGAATGATGCATGATGGGAATGAGAAGAAGGCAGCTTGAGAAAATTCTCTTGTCTGAGAAATGTTTATGCCTGTGACATGCAGTGGTTTTAGTTACCCAAGATAGCATCTTTCTATCCGAGTATAGGTTACTACATAAGCAATCAACATGACGTAATAGACTATTTAAAATGAAAATTGCACTTGCAGACATACTTGAAATAGATGGTCTGTGGTACTAACCAATGCTTATAGTTCATTTTCTGAGCCATAAAAGATGTGAATATGAACCTTGTCAAGCATTTCTGACAACAGTACCATGAAGAACTTTAAGGCTGTTCACTCTTAACTTCTTAAAGAAGAGTAAATGTCAGGAACTCGCTACTACCTATGTAAGCACTTGCATGGAGTCCAATTACAGAAGTCTGTATCTGCTTAGTGTGTGACTCTGAGCAAGGCACTTAACAGGATGGTGCTTATGGGCTGAGTCTTTAAAAGGTCCATGTGGATGAGCATTCTGTCCCAGTTAAGAAACAGAAACAGACGTATTAATTACTAATTATTTATTTAATTAATTAAACAGTATAGCAAACATTGCTTGAAATCTGATGTGACTAAGCTAAAACAAAGAATGTTAAATGCATAGATAGTTTATGTGATGAGAGCAGACCTTCCCCTACTGTGATCCAAGGAAGCTACATTTCATGATGATAAGCAAATCATCAGTGTCGTGTTTACACTTGGCCGTTGCAAACAAATGAAGCCATTAAATAAACCCGAATTTTAAAATTATCCCACCAGTCAATGCACACTAACAGTACATATGTAATACTTTCATATTTAAAATATGTTGTAAAAGGCACAAATTCTCTAAATTAAATGGAAACCGGAAGAAGAAAATTAATTTCCTTTCACCTATCAATAACAGAAAGCAAAGTTCTCCATCTTTACATGCTGATCCACTGACACAGAATATTATAATAACTGATTTTGGAAAAGTACTACCTCCAACACAGTTATAGCACCAAACACTGCTGAGCAAATGTAGGCCTGATTAAACAAATAATCTTACAAAAAAACTATAGCTAAAGTAATTTGTTATGCAAATGTAATTTATCTGCATGATTTAATTTAATTTTATTTATTTAAATGTTAACCAGATAAGTACACTGGGCCTTCTCTGACCCATTTACTTCAGGAACCAGGCCATAAGGGCAAGGGTAAATGTCACATATGTATGGGCAATTTAATGCAGCCAATCAACCAGCATGTTTTTGGGAAGTGGAAGGCAACTAGAATACCAAGAGAAATCAGTGCAAATGCAGGGAGAGCATAACATAGTGACCCAATGTCAGGGTTCAACTCTAAATCATGGACCTATGAAGCAGAGGTCTGCCACTAAGCTAGCCCAAGAAGCCAGCATGGTGCTCGTTGTTTTGCACCACATAAAGTCTGGTAACAATTGCTTCCTTACTTTTTCACAGACCTTTTAAATGTAAGCTTTTGCCAGTCATAACAGATAACATTATTCAGTGTTTAGTTTATGTGCAGTGCTGTAAGTCTAAAAGCTTTCACAAATTTCACTTACCCACTCATAAAGTCACCAAAAATGTAGAGACCATTTAAGTTGGGAGACTCACAGCCTCTGTAGACATAGCCACCTGTTACACTTTTACCCATCTTGTGAGGATATGCAAAGATTGGAAGTACGTCATCTAAAATTAAAAAAAAATACAGAATTGTAGGTCTCACTTCTGCAGTGTAATAAGTGTGAAGTAAGTACAAGTGAGTAAATGAATAGTAGGAAACACACGAAATAGAACAAAATGTTCTTAAAATGTGAACGGTGCTTCAAAATACTTTTGACTAGTTGTATAATTACTTAAAATATTTGTAAACATGGTTTCATAACCATTATGAATGTGAAACTTTACTACTGAAAACATTTAAATGAGATAAAAGCATTTTTGGGACTAGTTCGCCATTCACAACCAGAATATTCATCAACTCTTTTGTTCCTTCAATGTGCTTTTTCTGAATCATTCTTAAAAATAGGTGAACTACTTTATCTTATCTAATTTTCTGACATGCAAACCACAGTACCTCAACATCCAGGTACAACAGAATAGTATTCGGTGCAGTAAGTTGTTTAGTGTTTTTTCTTCAGTCTGACATCAATGCAAAGCTATTTCTTAATTTTAAGAGGAACAGTTCTGAACGACTCCAAAATAATTTGCTACCAACATTCAATTTGTGTGTACAGCAATGCAGATCCACAAATCTTTACTGGTCTGTCTGTGTTTAAGTTGCTGTTTAACTTGCAGTCTCAGGTACTGGACTTTCCTCCTGGTATGCCAAGCTCAAGGTCTTGAGTACAGTTTTATAGCTCATTAGTGTCTGACTATCACTTGCCTCAATTCTGCTTTATTGCCTGTCTTCCATTATGCTCTGGCACATTTTACTGGTTTTACTGGTAATAAGTATAAAGGGCTGTACTGCTTTAAAGGGGAATCAATGAATTCCTTAAGTCCCGGCAATCTGGGACTCATCACAAAACATGTTCTCTTATAATGAAGAGTAATAATACAGGCATTCTCTGTACCACATTATAACCCAGACACAAAGAAACACATGCACATGTGCACACATGCACACACATACACACACACACACACACACACACACACACACACACGCGCGCACACACATACACACACACACACACACACGCACATGCATGCACACGCACACACGCACACACAGATATAAGCAGCACTTCCTATCATAATCAGATTTCCTCAGTCACACAACAGTACCTACAGGATCTCCTCTATGATATTTAAGCTCCTCAGCACTGACTGCAGATTTTCTCTTACAGACTGTTTCCTTATCCATCATACTTAATTTAAATAATATCAGTCATATAGCCTGCATGACTAAACCTAGATATAAACTGGAAAGTGTTTCTTTAAATAATTGGTTGAATTAACTGCTCTTGTTTCTAAGGTTGCACAAGAGGTATTACTGATAATGTTTATGTCCCCTGAAAGGCTATAAAGTCGTGGTGCCTAGGACTTTTAAAAGCTGTAACATCAAGAGTTCAAACAAGTAAGTGTTCCTTTGTATTAAATTATTTTTGTTTGCGGCTCATACTTTTGTATAACGTATGCCTCTTCTCAGCTTAGCCTATTTTCCCAGTGTAGAACCAATATAGGCTACAAAGCCTTTTCCCTTCAAGGCCAAAAGACAAAAGTCCCTCCACACTACTTCATACCCAGGCTACCAAAAAAAAAAAAAAAACCTTGGGCTAATCGGTTGTTATTGTCTACCTCAACAATAAAGCAAGATCTACCTCTTCTGTCATCTAAATCAAAAGTATCAGAAAATATATACTTCCTCCAATATGTGTACATTTTTATGGCTTTAATTGCAAACTGTAATTTTTAATTGCATTTCCACGGTCATTTCTTTGATTATATATTTCCATTATATGTTCTAATTCTTGCAACTAACCACACTATATATATATTTTTCTTTTCAGGTTCAAGTCTGAAAATCTTATCAGTCAGTTCAGCTACATATTTAATAAAAGAATAAATAAAGGAAGTCACTGGGTCAGGGACAGGGTAAAGAAGTTAGCTCTAAATAAAAGCAGAAAAGGTGAAGAATTACACAAAATCAGAGTAATGTTCACCAGATGGGTAATGCAATCCACAACCACATGTTCCGAAGCCATGCAATGAGAGACATTATGCAAATCGATTTAATTTTATGGTTTCCATTTGTTACCTTTATCCCACATTGCTTCTGTCACAAGCATCAACAATGACTAAGCAAAATACCATAAAAAGTCTTCTTATCACTTTGGATTATGCCCCAAATAAATACAGTGCTATTTTCTGCTTTGCACTTAGAAGTTATCTCTTTAAGAGTTACAAAATAAAAACCTGAATTTAAAAAAATAAGAAACCATGAACAGAATATCATTCACAGGATGTTATATGTAAGAGCAGTCCACCTTCTTTTGCCAGTATATGAAAATGTGGGAAATGGTCTTATCATACAAATGGTACTACGGTAGCAAAAGGTCCACATGTGGCTACCTTTTGCAAATATTTTCAGCATAGAAGTCTGTATAACCATCAGGAATTTGGACATGGTTTACTAATTTGTTTCAGTTTTTGATCTTCACTGGACTCCTACTGATGTCTAACTTCAGAACCTTCTACACCAGTGTCTGTTGTTATAGCTGTTCAGTCACCATTTTAATCCCTCTTATGATGAGTGGGGATAGCTAGGAAAAGAGAAGAGGTCATCCTACAACATACTGCAAAGAAGGGCTTTTTAATTGCCTTGTCAGCATTTCCTCCCTTCCCTATGAGTGGCATGCATCCACATATGAGCCTACTGCACAACTGACAGTATCTTATTCAGAAGTGTTATCCATTAATGATAGCATCTCCGGCAATCACTGAGGGGCAGCAGGTGGTGAAACTGTCCCTTCCTGTGCACCCAGGAGAAAGACTACTAATCTCTGGTCACCTAATATTTTTCCTTTCTTGCACCTGTCCATCTGGCATTTGTACCACTAACAGAACTTGGGCTCCCATTTCCAAGGGTAGAAATACTTGATCTGTACCAGCAGGCTGGCTGTGGTACTGATTCCCAGTCCACATAAAACAAAGTTCATCCCTGCTCATATTCGAGGGCAACTTGGGTCTATAGATGATTAACAGAAAATTTACCCCCAGACTGCCCCTGTACTGCTAATGGACAGACACAGCTCCTAAATTTATTTTTATTTATTTAATATTTGTTTACCGGGAAAGTCCGACTTGGAATGAAGCCAATTTTCAGCAGCAGCCCAGAGAGAAACACTCCAGATGCATGTCTTTGTAATGTGGGAGGAAACCGGAGTACCCAGAGAAAACCCACACAAACTCAGTGAGGACATGCAGATGACACACCAAAGGCACTCCAGCCAAGAATTGAACAAGAGAACCTCTTGCTGTGAGGCGACAATGCTACTGTTGCACCACTGTGTCATCAGCTGCACCACTGCGCCGGCCAGGATATATGTTTTATCCTATGTATGTGTCCCCTCAAATTATTTATGGTATGACCCCATTTATTCTCTTAAGGGATAATATATAATTATTTTATATAGGATGGGTTACACCAATCTCTAACCAAATAGGCATGGGTTAATTAGATTAAATAAAGGGAAACTGGCTAGGCTTAAAATGGCCTTCAAAGGCAGCTAGCCTAGTACTTATCTATGAACATATGAACCTATACAAGGGCAAAGAAACAAACTATAATTATACCCTTAGCTATAAATGGGTAGATAACCAAAATCTTAAAGATATAATGACATTTTCTGAAGAAAATTAATTATTTTTCACACACTACACATATGCATTTGGAGTGCCAATTAGAATAGACAGAGTATATGTTCCAAATGATTTACAGACTAAAATTGATAAACAGGCATATTTTAAAGAATGCTTATATAAAGAAATTATGGAATAATGTAAATAAGCAATAATGAAATAGTAAAAGATTTCATACTGCGGGACTCTCTGAAAGTTTCTTTATATGGAAACTCAAACTCTGGTATAATAAGATAATTAGGAATGGGAAAATTATATCAAAATTCTATTAGAGAAATTGCAAGCTAAAAGTTCAGAATGGAGGTTACAACAGTAGTAAAGTAATTAACGAGATGACAAGTGACAAATGTGACAAAATTAAAAGGGAGTTAAATCCTGAATCTAGGAAGAAAATATCAAACATAGAAGAAATCCTCTAGATATTTAAAAAAGCTGAATTGAGTCTTAATGAGAGTACACAGGATGAGGAGGATATACTTTAATGAATAAAATTAATATTAAGTTAAATAGAGAACAAGGTAGGACCTTAATGAGAGATATAACAAAAAATGAAATTGAAAACCAATTAAAGAAATGTAAAAATAATAATATTCCTGGCTTACATGGAATTATTCCAGAAATATCTAGAATGTTACCACAAGACATAATATATTAAAAAAGTTCAAATGGGAAATAGAATTACACCATCATGGAATTATTCTTTGATAGTATCAATTTTTAAACCAAAAAAGATCCAGCTTTATGCCCATTTTATAGTCCTGTGAACTCCCAACTATGGACCAATACAGCTAACATCTTTTTTCAGGAATTGGAGTCACTCAGTATTAACCCAATACCATTTTCCTATGCGATTTTAACTCCCCAGCTATAGATAGGGAGACATACATCATGACTAGTGTGCTAGCACAAAGATTTCTGGACTTTGTCAATATAAATGTACTGGAATAACTAAGCAGAGTACCCACTAGGGGGAACAACATTCTGGACCTTGTCCTTAATAATATAACGGTATTGTGCTCTGTCCCTTGTGTATCATCATCACTTGTCAGTTTAGGCCCTAAAGCTGTTACCCTCAAAATAAAATTGAAACCTGAGACCATAGCTATGCCTGGTGCCTTTAGAAATTTCTCCAACATAATCTTCATACTTCTAAGCAGTACCCTGGCAAGTTTCAAAATTCTGTTGAGTATACAGAAACATACAATGCTTTTTATAACAGCATGTTAACAACTGCATAGAAGCATCTGTATCATGTAGCATCAAATGTCAAGCACACCCCAAAAACAAACGTCCCTGGTGGGACCGCAATATAAATAACCTCTACAACAAAAGGAAGAGAATTATGGCCATACATAAGCAACTAAGTAGCTTAATTAAAAACAACAAAGCCAAGTTTGAGGAAGAACAGCTACCCAAGCAAAGGACAACTACAAGGCCTTCTTAAGCTATGTTTGCAATCTCAGGGGCTTTACACAGCAGTGCACTGAACCAATTGTGAATGACACCATGTATATGGATGCTGAAGTTGTAGCCAACCTGCTGGCTGATAAATTCAGCTCCAACTTCACCCCTCTCTCACCACCTATTACCTCACAAGAAATACCAGAAACTGATATGCCTGCATCAATTACGCAGCAGCAAGTCCTGAAAGCACTATCTAAGGCCAAAAATACTACATCTTTTGGTCGTGACAATATCTCTGAATGTAGCTTGAATGGCATAAAACATGATCTACCTATGCCCCTAGTAACAACGCTCTACTTCAGCCTACAAACTGTCTTTGTGCAGAGCAAATGTAGGACAGCAGCAGTCATGATGCTGCATAAGGGAGAGCCCTCTGCTGACCCAGGTAGTTACCAACCCATTAATTAGATCAGCATCATATGTATAGCCATGGAAAGACTTTTCATGGAATTAATAAGGACATTGGGAACCTCCAAATACTGGACTCACTCCAGCCTGGTTTCGTCAAAGGCCAGCCATGCTTACTCAACCTGGTGGACTTCTTTGAAAAAGTCAACAAATCAATGGACAAAAGTAAGACAGTACATACCACTTATCTTGATCTGACCAAAGCTGTTGAAAACAATCCCCCAAACTAGAAATAACCCCCCCATGTCACTCCACTGGGTTGCCAACTGGTTCACAGATAAGACACTGGAAATCAAGATAAGGTAACACTACCTATACAAAAAGACCAGCCACTTAATGAGTCCGACAAGATTCTGTGCTGGGACCTCTACTGTTTGCACTTACTTCTTGGTAGTAAAGGCAAACACCAAGGGTCTCTGCCTGGCTAAGTCTGTGGATGACTGCAATTTAGGAACAGTCACTGAATCTCCAAACAGTACAGCCTGCCCCAAAAATTAACTGGTACCAGAATCATGGACTAAAACAAAGTGCATTACTGTATCTTTTGAGAAATTGAAAACCTCAGGAAACTACCACATTGTTAATATGCTCCTAAGAGATGGCCAAGTAGTTTGGAACTTTGGAACATATGTATACAGTGAAGTAACATCAGTATATGTCCACTGTGGTAAGGAAATCCTTCTACAGTGCACAGTTTATAAGCAGAGGAGTAGCTTCTAGATCCAAAAATGTTATTGTCCCCTTCTACTCAACCCTCATCAGGACAATCATTGAGTACAATGGCCCCTTTGCCATGCATCTGACAAATCACATGCAACAGCTTGAATGCCGTCATGGGCTTCTCTCAAAAACAGTATGCATATCTCTCAACCTCTTAGCACAAAAAAATCTGGACAAAGCCAAAAATATTGAGGGACAAAGCCATAAAAATGTGGACAAATCTTAAATATTGCTCTTATAATCTTATAAAGTTGCTAAAATAAAAGGACTTGTGTTACCATACATTTTCTGAAGGATATAATATAGGAAACTGAAATGCCTGTCATTATTTAGTGAATTCAGTCCTCATTGATTTGCCCCAAATATCTAGAAAAAAAACAAATTTTATGAGGAACAAACCAAAAATATGAGGCAAAAATCTGGACATTCTATAAAAATCTGGACAGTTGAGAGGTATGTCAGGGCCTAAAACACTTGTCCTACACAGATTACTCAAAGCTCTGTCACTATACTCCATCTCTTACAAACTACATGTAAATGTGTCGGTCTCTCAGTAGGATGCCCTATAAAGTCTCTGTGGCTTGACCCAGAAATAATCACTAGCTTATGGGTAATATACAAATATAGCTCACGGAAAAAAACAGGGTAAGTTTTAATACCAAATGGAGTTAATGTCTATGCTTAAAATGGCCCACAAAAGCAGACAGACATACTCACCTATGAGTCTGTACACAAATACAGCAGCAGTTATAGAAAAGTGCAAGGCCGTATCAATACAAAAATAGGAATTACATACAGCACTGTCAAACTATTTTATAAACTACACAAATGACAATGTGTAACACACATGCAAAGTTACAAAGCTGCCATAAGCAAAGACCAACCCCCCAAAGACACACATACACACACACACACACACACACACACACACACACACACACACACACACACACACACACACACACACATGGGAACATTACTGCTTCACTCTCTCCAAAAACAGATGACTCCCTGTCACCTAAAGAGTTGAGCTACTGTGAAGGGATTCTATTGAGATTGTAATGACTATAAGTGATCTTTAAAAACAGCAAGAGAGGAAGTGCAGTTTTTGAGGAATATGTGTTAAATCCATGGTAGTAGTATCTCAACATTCCTTGTACTCTGATATACAAAGATCTTGGCATTAATACATATAAGTAAACTGGTGTGAGGATAACAGGTCCCCATACTGAGGGCAAAGCCCCCTTCTGTAAAAATGGTCAGATAGCATTACAGTGAGCTTTGAGACTTGCTGTAGTTTAATGGGGGTGGTAGGAGAGGCAATGGAAAGCAGTCATCATATGGAGAGATGACAAGTCTTACGTAAGACACTGTGGCCAGTGATGGCAAAGAGAAATGCAGATCTTTCAAGGACTGTAAAATATTAGTCTTTTAAGAGACGATGATGCTTACAACCAGGAGAAGCTAAGATGTGGTGAAAGATTTACAAATATAATTTGTAGCTGAATAGCAGAAGTAGAGGGTGCATACTCAAGTCAGTGGAAGAGAATATTCTTTTCTATGGCAGCTTTAGGCTCTGGGATTAGGAGTCAAATATGCATTTCTTAGTCGACTAGTAACATTAAAGTATGTCTGGTTAATATAGTATGAGAAAGGGGTGGGATGGTATGATAAAACCAATGACACAATGCCAACCAAAGCAATTTGCATTTATCAACTGTAACTTGGAGCATTGTGGAAGAACACTAATTCCAAACTAGAGAGCAGAGTCAGCCTGAAAATCAGTCTGAATGGCTGGGGTATCAGGTTTGAGAAGGATAAGATCATTGGCATAAGAAAAAAAGATGAACATGCCTGAGTTAAAGAAGTGGGTATTAATATTAAAAGGAAAGAAAAGTCCAAAAAGGAAGCATTGGGAATGCTGCAGGGAACATTTCCAGATCATGAAAATGTGCATAGTACCCACACTTGGGAAGTTTTACTGACATTTAGAGAACTAAAATACAGGCTTATCACCAACCCTTATTGTTTTGAGCTGAGATTTTAGATAGGAGTGATCAACTGTATCCGAAACCTTTTAAACATAAACAAAAAAGTAAAGCAAGCACCCAAAAGTCGGTCCTTGCCACAAAGTATCCACCAAATAAAGAACAGTCCAATCAACACAGCTAAAAGCATAGATTTAATATCATACACTTAATAAAAGTTAAAACAACAAACAGAAGAGATTAGCACTTTCACACATAAGTGCTTCTTCAAATCTATTTACAGCCAAAAAAACACCTCATTTTTAAAAAAAACACTGACAAATAAAACAACAGTAGCAATTAAACTCAATGAGGCAGTTTCAGTGCCTTCAAAACAGGTCTTAAAGGAACATTCTCATTTAAACCAGGAATCTTATCAGTCTGCAAAGGAGCAATTAATTTCATTTCAGCTACTTCAGTTAAATTCAAAATGTCCCCACCTCTATTCCTTTCTTCAATAACCTGCATAACCATAAAAGTAAAAGATGGCCCAGCACTGGTAGAAACATGTTTATACAAGGCATTAGATAAATTTGTATCTCTGATGTCACCTAAATGTTACAATATACATTCTTTCAAAAGTCTATTTGTTTTGCCTACATAAAAGCTAGTACACTGCTTACAGCAGGCAAGATACAATAAATGTTTAGTCTTACAATCTGCCTATGATCTCAAACTATACACAATCCCAAATGTCAGATATATAAATAAATTAGAGGTAGAGATCAACTTACAGGCTTTGCAGGTCGGACATGGAAATGTCCCAACACTACTGGATCTCATTATAAACTTTTTTCTGGGTCCATAGCACAGCCGCCTCTTAAGCAACAAATTATTCTTCAAAAGAAAACTTGGTTCATCACCCACATTTCTCTTAATATTATCATCAGAAAGCAAAATAGACCAATTCCACCTAATAACATCACAAACAATCCCCACATTCCTACTGTATGTAACAGCCACCCTATTTCTAGGGTAAGCAGAGACACTAGCAAAGCTGGAGATTTTTTGGCAGCCACTGAGCAGCTAAGTAAAGATTTTGCTATTAGAAGTTGTAATACCAATTAAATTAGTTATTCTTCCTGGGAGGCTGGGGGATTGAGGCCAACTGCGGGTACACCTTATTTTGCAAGGAGAACCTGAGTCTTAGGTGACTCCTCTATGCAATATAATTAAATGAATTATGCTGAGCCTAGAAATAGGGTGGCTTATAAAAACCCTGGTGGTTGTTAGTTTAGTACAAACCTATAAACCTATGAACATGTTCAGAGGTTTTACTCTATCAGGAATATTAAAAAGTGATACATGTTGCTTTTGTCTACTGTTATACATACAAAGAACTAACTAGGGTTGCCACCTTTTCAAATGGCCAAAGTGGGACATTTTCAGGACACACATCAGAGATTACAGGCTGACACATACCCACGGTCAGTACAAAGGATAGAACTTAACTTTTTTGCCTAAATAAAAGCTTATTCTTGTAGCAGTTTAGTTGTTTATTCTGTTTCTTGTAATATTTAGGTATTTTAGATACAGAAATAACTATTTTATGCAACTATTACATAAAATATGGGACATAATTATGTCCTACAATCTCAGGACATTTGCCATTTTTAATATTTTTTGTCAGGACACAACTGCCCAAAGAGGGACTGTCCCTCGCAAAGTGGGACAGGTGGTAACCCCTACACCGATACTATACTCCAAAATAACTATATTACTTTATGCAGGACATTTCATTGTTCGTAAAATGTTTTCATATCATGCACTGTTAAACATTTGAACTGTATTTTCTTGTATTATTTTCCTGAATATAGCCCTTGAGAACTAGTACAAACATCAGGCAGTCAGACATTTAATTAAGTAGCTATAAATATGGCCAACACAAGGATGCACTCCACTATAGACTTAGAATTGTCAAGAGGGTCAAACATTTATATTACTTCTGAGCTTTGTGGTTATAGCATCCAAAGCAAACTCTCAACTAACTTTAATTTTCAAATCCTGGCAGGAAGTTGATTTTGAAGGACTGCAAAATCAGCTATAAGACAAAATTACTGAACATCAATATCAGAGTAGAGTCTCAGAGAGAGTGTGCTAAAAATATGATGCTACAATAATTTAAAAGTTGCCAAGTTACAGCCCTTAGTAGAAATGCTGAATGATATGCACTGAACAGCCAAAAAATGTCCTCTGAAACATTTAAAGTGCTTACATCATTTCACAAATTATCTCAAAAGGGTTAAGAGTGAGATTGCTGTCCTCTGATAAGAAATGGATTCATATCAATGTATCTAAAGACAAGTGAAATAATTAAAAGAAAATCAAACTTGCTTTTTGAAGTTACATATTTTTTCTGGGGGAGGTGAAGCCGCTATAAGTCCTTGCACATGCTTTGTCCTCTGTACTCCTGGATTTCATATCAGTTCCAAAAGAACCCCAAGACAAGAGCAAAATACCTGCAGTGATTGATGTCCTTTGACTAATGTATGCTTGTGTGTGTGTGTGTGTGTGTGTGTGTGTGTGTGTGTGTGTGTGTGTGTGTGTGTGGGTGTGTGGGTGTGTGTGTGTGTGTATATGTGTGTGTGTGTGTGTGTGTGTGTGTGTGTGTGTGTGTGTGTGTGTGCGTGATTGTGTGTATGTGTGTGCGTGTGCGCATGCATGTGCGTGTGCATGCGTGTGTGTGTGCGTGCGCACGTGCGTGCATGTGTGTGTGTGTGTGTGTGTGTCTGTGTGTGTGTGTGTGTGTGTGTGCGCGTGCGCGTGTGCATGCGGGTGTGCGTGTGCATGTGTGTGTGCGTGTATGTGAGCACGTGTGTACGTGTGTGTGCGTGTGTGCGTGTGTGCATGTGTGTGCATGCGTGTGTGTGTCTGTGTGTGCGTGTGTGCATGTGTGTGTGCGCATGTGCATGTGTGTGCATGCGTGTGTGTGTTCATATGTGTGTGTGTGTGTGTGTGTGTGTGTGTGTGTGTGTGTGTGTGTGTGTGTGTGTGTGTGTGTGCATGTGCGTGTGTGCGTGTGTTTTGACCTGTGTTTTTAGCACCTGGCAGTCACACAACTCATATGATAACATCAGAACTGAAAAAGAACTTTTTGTTGCAGGGTTTTCTTATTGGACAATAAGCACCATGTATCATGCATGTGAAATGATGGCCTCATTGTGGAAAAGAGAATAAATAATTAAATTGAGGAAGAAGACAAAGCAGAAGAAGAAAAAGATGAAGAACGAGGAGGAAAAGAAGAAGAAAGTCATACTTGCAGTTCATCAAATAGTCGGATTGTTAATTCAGGTACTTAGCTTTGGATAACTATGTGTGAACTCATGCAAAGAACAGGAGATGGCAGTGGGAAATTGGCAGCACCCTCGTTCACTTGTGTGCTTAAAGATAATTTGGGTTAGAGTGTTATCTGCCCCACAGTATGAAATTGACAAGGGTTAACAACAAAACAATGACAAAAACTGCATTCAGTGTATAAGAACCAAGAGGGAAGTTTGATTCATACAAAGGTCTGGAGAGTGGATTTCTTACAGACACCTTGCTGACACTAAGGACACTGGAAAGCTTATGTGCATTTTTGTACATCTGCATTTGTTTATGTGCGGAGCAGTTTTGTATGTGACCATTTTTTTGTGACGATGGCAGTTTTATATGTGGCCATGTGCTTATGAGAGTAGATTTTTTTTCAAGTAATCATTTCTTTTTGAAAATTGCAGTTTACATCTTGGTATAGTTCTCATTTCAGGATAAGGTATATTGGTGTTGCTTCACTGGCATGAGCTGTGGTGCCCTCTTTAATGCAAAGATAAGCCAGGTTTGACTAGCAGCCTGGTTGTTGCAGTGTATGCTAAAGGTTAAAGGCTTGAGCTGTTAAGGTTAGCTTTCCATCCTTGAAGTAAAGAATGGAGATAAAAATCACTGCAGTCACACTCAGGTAGTGGCTAACTTGTGAAAGGCCCTAGTGCCATCAAAGACATGCTAAACAAAGGTGCACATGCACCCCCAGAAGCATGAACATTCTCTGCTGATGTCACACCGTGCTGATGCTACAGATGAGAAGGTTAGGACAAGCAGCATAAATTGTAGGGCACCTTCAATGTGACAATCAAAGCAGATGATGTGTGGGCCTTACATTCTCTACAAAAAAAAGAGTCAATAAAAACCACATCGCTAGAAATAAGGGGCCCCAATGGGACAGCCCCATTGGAAATTAGGGGCCCCATGGCGTATGTGGGGAGGCTAAATCATTGGAAGAAGACAAAAAAGGATCAAATCATAATGCAGTGTGACCGTGACCAGAGGTCAGCAGGGGATTCTGGTTAAAAATCAGCGTACTGGAGTAGCAGGAAGAGTGCTACACCTTCACAGCTAATGGTGCTTCTAAACATCAACCATGCATATATTAGTTTTTTTTTCAATTAAAATAAGTTGTGTTTGCCACAAAATGAAAATAAATAAATAAGGGAGGTGGTTAAATTAGCAAATGAGCTAAGGTAAGGGCATGACAGCTTAGAGTAGGGTAAAGTGATATGGTTTTGCAGCTGGAGTGCTTGACAGAATAATTTTCTTTAATAGTGATGCATTAGATGAGATAACATAAATGGATAAGGCAACAAAGGATGAACATTTGTATCGTTAGTGACAGATGCTCCACATTAATGTTTAAGGTAGTGAGCACTGTGGAACATCACAGCTAACATTCAGGTGTCTTAAAAAGTGGTAGTGAAGATTCACCTCTTTACCTAAGAGTGAGACATCTCACAGCAACCAATGACATGCTTAGAAAAGGACTGCAGTAAAAATGGAAAGAGATATCTACCGATATTTGTACGTGAAGCCACACTGCATGCTTGCATGGGGTGCAGTGATGGAATAGATATATTGGTGAGATGGATTCAATAATCACAATTGCAATGATAAAAATAAATGCATGCACACAGCTGCAGTGGTATTCAGCACTCAAGATTTAACCTATCCATAAATATATTTTATGACTACATCATTTTAAATAAAATATAAAAACTATACATCTGGGCAAGAATGTGACAAAATGGGCATGCAGAATTCAATATGTCCTGGATCATAAAAAAAATAAATAGATTACTTTAGGAGGTTATTTTAGATGCAGCTGTATTTACTGAGACCTGTAGGAACAATTGTGAGTACTCCATGTAAGATTTAATTACTTATTAACCCTCAGTATGTGTCATTTACATATTCATGATTACTTCTGTGTTTTTATTTTACAGTGCCCAGTTACAGAGTTCCTTTAAATAATGTATTGATTAATAGCTACAACAGATGTTGTGTACTGCAATGTGTGCTGTTCAAACCAATTAGTATAATGCCTGAAAATCACGTGATCAAAAATTTCTGTTAAAATTGCTTCCAACACCAAATCCAGCAATCTGACAGCACCTCCATTTGACCACTTCCAGTTCAACAGATAGGTACCCTGACATACAAACTTTCTGATTGGTTACTAATGACAATCTCTGGAAGAGATTTCCAGCATAGAACGTACTGGAAACACTCTAGCGCAGAATGTGAGTGTTGGAGCTGGAAGGCTGAGCTAGCAGAATGTGAGTGTTGGAGCTGGAAGGCAGCTCTAGCAGAATGTGAGTGTTGGAGCTGGAAGGCTGAGCTAGAAGAATGTGAGTGTTGGAGCTGGAAGGCAGCTCCAGCAGATTGTGAGTGTTGGAGCTGGAAGGCTGAGCTGGTAAACCCAAGAAGTATGTAAAATGAATAGTTCATTAATTTGACTACATGATGTGTCCCCATTGATAAGAACAGAGTTTCAGTGAAAATTAGTGTAAGCTTCTGCTGAATTTCAAGAAAAAGATTCTGAGTTTGACAGCTGCACATGCTTGGTATACAACCAGCTGCACAGCAGTAACATGGAATAAATAAACCAGGTTAACCTGCTTTAAACATGCCACAGTCTCTTGTGTGTTACAAAATGTATAAGAAAGTAAGCCTTGTCACGTAAGTAAGTGTGTCACTCCTACAATATACAATTCTATCACTGTTTTGTCTATGAAGATTTTGGCAGGTCAGTCTTAACTTGCAAACAGCAATGATTTATTAATCAAGGAGTTTCCTATACGTGACATGTTACTCATGAAACTAGCAATAGTTTTGAGTCGGTGATTATTTTTTTAAATGCAGTATTCCCTTTTTGTTGCATCATTTATTTATGTACTTGTCACAAAGTCTCAAATCTACTAATTAGAGTAGCAACAGTATGACTAGAAAAATGGGTATTAACTGCCACCTCTTGAGAATTAACTACTTGCAGTCTCTAAATGCAACATGCAGAGGCCACAAGCAGCTCGAAATAAACTCTGGAGATTCAAAACAGATGTATGTAACACAGAATTCTGTCTTACCTTAATCATTAAAAATACTTACACAGTGTCCTCAAAGTCAGACTCCTCACTGATACTCTGACCTATCTATTCTTTAATCTGCATGATTTCAGGTTGTCCCACAGAATTCCAAATATAAGAACGAATGCAAGAACACCATGGGCAAGAACTATTAATTCAGTACCAATGAGACATTGTTCATTATCCCCTTCATCCAGAGTCTTTATTAGTCTAGGTCCAATTAAATGAATTACTCACAATATCCTCATTGTGTAGATTTTAACACTAAAGTAGAGCATGCATGCACTGACACCATTATGTAAATGGGTAAGTTGAAATCTATTGAAGGATAACCTGGTTAGATCCACACTTCAATTAGGTCTTGAGCATGACCTTACTCTCTACATGGATCTAGAAAATTATTAAGTGAGGATACCCCCTCTCCATTAAGAACAAAACTGCAAACAAGACAAGAAAACTATGCACTAAAAATGTACATGAGGAGAAACTTACCCTCATCAGGACCAAAATCAAACAGCGATTGGTAGAAAGACATTTTCAGGGTTGGCACCAGCAATACAGAACCATCTCCAATCAGAAGTCAGACAAGAAAGTACCACAGAAGCAAACTAAAAGAATGCTTGTTGAAAGAATCAGCTTGCTCCTGCTATTAAGAACAGGGCTAGGAATAACCTCAGATCAGCACTGGCCTTCCTCACATAGCCTATACTCTGCAGTGATAAATATGTTATTTGAATTCACATTTCTTAAAAGAATACTCGTATCATGATTGCTGCTTGCTCAGCCATTACTTGGTGCCTCAATGTTTGAAGTTTCTCTTCAAATTACTCATTGTAAATATTGTTTCAAACTATTATGTAATCATGTATTTTCCTTTGTTCATACCTTCTTGAGATAATTGCACTAATAATCAAAGTAATAAGTACACTTGTTTCTATCTAAATAAATGATGTGACCTCAGATTGTACACTTTGGCACTATTATTTATGCCAGAAGGCCCAGGTCATAGCTGATGAAGGTCTGTCAATCGGTCCACTTACCTGGTTACCATGTGTAGTAAATAAATAAGTAAATAAATTAAATCATGGTGCACACTGGGAACAATGTGTAGTAAATAAATAAGTAAATAAATTAAATCATGGCGCACACTGGGAACAAGAAACTTTTAAAATAGTTTTGAACAGAGTTTCAGTGAGTGCAACACACACACACACACACACACACACACACACACACACACACACACAAAAAACTAAACTCACAATGCTGACACTTTCATTAAAAATGAAAGTTTTGGTATTACACCCTGTTCCCAGTTACCTTACATTTCATAAAACACAATCTGACAATTCTACAACTCACCAAAATCTTTACTCATTCAATTATTAGGGTTTCTTTAAGACAGATATATACATTTTTCTATAAGATAGAAAGATATCCCATAGGAATTATTAATAAGCAATTATTCTATTAAAATGATGTATGAAAGGAGAAATATGGCCCATTATATAAACTGGCCTCTTGATGGAGGTAGAGTTTGTGCCTGGAACAGTGGTTCTGGGGAGTGTACAGCAGCAAAGGAGATGACATTCCAGAAAAGCATGAACAACTCTAGACATCTTCCACTGGAAAACCAGAAAAAGGAAGCTGGTTGAAAGCACCTTTAGACATTGCTAAACTTGGCATGAGAGACCTTTTGGGGAGGGGGGGTGGATAACAGCAAATTTCTTAATTTGTTTCAGCTGCATATACAAGAAGAGTCTACACAGGTACTTCCCTTCCATTTAATATACCTGTGATGCCCATGCACTGGCCCAGTAATCAAGGAGCCTCAATCCTCACCACCAACACCAGTACGGGGTGTCCACATTGGTAAGGATAACAAATACACACACAGTAAAGTACAATTTCCTTTAAGAACACACAGAGATCACAGTCAGTCTGGGGCTGGTTTCTCCTTTTCTCTCCAGATCCCCAATAAGACTCGCCACTGGCACAGCTAGAGGATACAGGTCTCAGCCTAGTGTTCAAGCTAAATCCTCCAGCACCCTCTCTGTCCAACCAGTGCTTTGTGTCACTACTCAAGTAGCTGACACACACACACTTTGAGATATGAGTTATGTACAAATACACAGACAGTCCTGAGAAAGGCTGGTACATGTTCTCCAGCTATTCTCCCTTTGCTGCCAGACTATAAGGTAGAAATCACTGCCGCCAACCACTAATATCAACTACTAATAAGGCCCTTACCAAAGGGTGTCCAATTTTACTGTGCAATATTATTATTATCCAATTAATAAGTATAATGAACAGCAATGCTTATTGGAGTGGCTTGGACAGTGTAACTATATGCATACAATGTACTGCAGAACTTAAATTATCTCTACGCAAAACAGCCACAGTTGAAAGGTTTAAAAATATTTAATAATAAATAATAAAAATACAACACAAATCTCCTCAATTCAACACAGTGCTAGTCAAGAGTTCAGACACAGGAAAATGCTTAAAATAATACTGTAGAATAGTCTGACATAACTATAGAAAACAGCTAGTCTAATCTTATTATTTTCTATTTCTAACAGAAACAATGTTCTAAATAACCTCACACTACAAGTTCCAGGCCAGACGAATTCACTCAGTTTAGTACACAGACTGATTCACTAAAATAAAAATATAACTTCTGCAGTAAAAATTAACAGCAAAACTTCAAACTCTTTTACCATTAAAAGCAAATAACACTTCTCTGGTGCCTCGGCTTTCAGAAAAGTCTTTTCAGAGTACATCTTTCTGCTGGTAAGCATACACTTAAATACATGCATTTAATCAATTAAATAATCATCCAATTAAGAACTCACTAAAAAAGCCAACTAAAAAGGTTCACTTTTAATATTCTTTTTAACCTTCTTACATTAAATGCTTCCAAGAGAATTCCATATTCAAACCTCTTGGAAACATTGTATCATGTTTTAAAATAAGTATTGCTTCCTTCCTTCTTAAATGTTCCTTATTTATTTTATCAGTACTAAACCTAGTATTTATTTGTTCCAAAACAGCTGCCTGCAACCCCTTTGGGTCTCCATTATGATGTTATTTAAAGTGCATAGCTACAGAACTCTGAAATATTTGTTTTTTTGATGACCCTTATGTGCTCTTTTAATCTTGAAGCAAAACTTCTCTTGCTTTCTCCAATATAAAATAATCCACAAGGACATTTTACATTACATATAATTTTTTCACTATTGTAAGTGAAGGTGACTCTTCTATCAATTTTTTTCCATTAATGCTTTCAAAACTATCAACTATATGTTTGTATACTGTGCAATTGCCATATGGAAAAGTTCCATATCTCACTAAATTATTTTCTATATTTTTTGGTCTCTCAAATTTTCCATGTACTAACATGTCCATAAGACTCCTGACTCTTTTGTATGAAAAACAAAGTTTAACATTTTTTTAGGCAGGGTTTTTCTTTCTGTGTATAGGACCAGTAATACCTAATACAAAAGAGGCAGGATTCTTAAGGACATGAGAGAAGTGTTATTTGCTCTTAATGTTAAAAGGGTTTGAAGTTTTGCTGTTAATATTTACTGCAGAAGTTATATATTTTTTTTTATTTTAATAAATCAGTCTGTGTACTAAACTAATTGAATTCATCTGGCCTGGAACTTGTGGTGTGAGGTTTGGTTTATTCTACAGTGCGGTGCTTCAGTGTTCTAAATAACTTACATACAAACAGAGCAAAGGCACAGTGCTGGTGGGTAGATGTGTTCAGGTTCAGACAAAATCCAAAATGCTCCGATCCTCTGTCTCTGAGAAAGTCTTAAATTGATAACACATCACTGCTGACTCATTTTAGATTACATCTTTCTTAACAGTTCTGATTTAGCTTCCCATGCTAACAGAAACACAAAATGTACATTTCTTTTTGTAATGTGTACCTGCAGGAAGCCACAACAATAAAATACATTATATGTGTAAAACCTAGCAATTAACTCTGGTCTCAAAACAATAGAAAGAATTCACTGGTCCAGACATCACTTCTCTGAGTTTGAGATCAAACAGTCATACAATGCTTGACTTATCAGCTTTCTTCCTTCAGAGTGCACTGTAGTTACATTTTTGAAGTTCAACATTTAACACAGTTTTCTTACATTTAAGAGAACAAGCCTGTGGATTATATTAATATTTACAATGACATAGACTTATCTACAAAATTCTATCTAGCTAGGCTGGCAGCCTTTCAGTTTTTCACAATACCAACACTGTTTTATGGACTAATAGTCTCTGTTGCTTTCTTTCACACCACACTGCTGGCTGCATCAGGCAAAAATGGCAGATTTTTTTCCAATGCCAAAATGAATCCTGAATCTTCTTCTTGGTGCCTGAAAGACCATTAGTTGTGCAAAAAGTTTCTCCAGTTGGAGAAAACTGCAGCCTTGTAATGTGGGTTGGGAGGTTCATGAAGTATGTCTGAGTTTGTTTCTCTGCTAAAATGGCACAGTGGACACCATATTCAGACTACTGCTGCTGCTTCACCTAAAGAGATGCTGACAATTGCCAGTTCCATGGTGACACCAAAGGGAGTTCCATCTAAGAAGCAAACATGCAGTGATGAAGACCAAGAACTTCAGATAGTATGCTCACCAGGGGAATGGGACCAGAGGGAGTGGACCAGAATCCTGTCCTCCTGGTTAATTGGTAAACATTTAAAAGTATTCTTGGGTATGGAATGGGCTGAATAACAGGACTCTAACAAAGTAAAAAAATGACTGCTAGGTTGAACTGGTATTACCCCCAAAACATAACCTTAAACGTTTCATAGCTGAATATTTTCTCCAAACAAAATGTTAAAAAACAAGCTGTAATTTAAACAATGTGCTTACGTTATGGTAAGATCCAGAGGGTCAACATATTAACAGTAATGTGATAGAAATATTATCCACTGATAAGCTCAAAATTGCTTTGGCTGCCACTTTTAAACTGACCTTAAAGACACTGAAACTGCTGTTGTGCTTGAAGAGGGACTGTTATGCAATAAAACTATATTTAAAACTGAATAGCATGAACTCATGGCAAATCCTGTGTCAAGTGTCAAATTCTTGCAACAAACAGAAAGTATCAAATGTACACAATCTCAGTTTTAAATGTAGGAGAAGAGGTCACATAGTACTAGCAACAGTAACAGTATTTTACTTGTGAAAAGTGTAACCATTGAAAATTATACTACTAGTGAGAATGAGCTTATGGAATGCAAGTAATTGGTAACTCTCTGTCAGAACAGTGTAATCAGTGCTTTTATTGTGCTAGAGCAGACCTCATTAAATGTGATGTCTTAACTAATGGCAAGGTGCTTCAGCAACTACTAGATTAAGGCATTATGGTTACACCTATAAAGGTGTATTAGGGTTGTAAAAAGAAGAGCATTACAAAACAGTATCCCATTACTCGAGTAGAAATACAAAATGGGTTTGGAAAAGTAGCCCCTCCTATTCCTGTAGTTCCCAATTTAATACTCAATGTAACAACTGGGAAAGATTTTTTCCACTTTAAAGATTAGTGGAGACAATGAGAAGAAGGTAATTCTATCAACATACCATATTATTAGTGTGAGGAAAGGAGCCAGCAATGAATAAGTCTACAGACACACCTCAGCCTGAGTTGGGAAAAAAGAGGACGGGGTAACAACCAGGCACATTCTTAACAGTGTATGAATATAAAAAAATCAAGGCTTTTTATTAGAAAGCTTTAATTGCTCACAAATGTGGCAAATGATACAGAGAGAGGAAGAATATAAACCATTTAAAGAGATATGTTAGCACATACATATGGCAAAGCTGCCTGCAAGAGCAGAACTGTAGAAGAAAGGGAGCTATTGCAGATCAAAAGTATTGTTGAGCATGGAGTAGGAATGATAACCAGAAATGAAGAGAAGGAGCTGCTCACAGAAAAGTTGTATTCCAAGGGAAAAGAGTTAAGAAGTGTGTAAAATGTACTACATGAGTAAAGTTCTAAACCTATCAATCTAAATCAAAAAGCCACATAAATGAAGAATTTAAAGCACCAGGTGAATGTTGAGAAGAAGACATTTGTCAATAATAATAATACGTCAGCTATTGGTCCAACAGAAACTGACGCAACGAGCGTTGCCTCAGATGGAGTGTTTGTCACACCACCTGAGGAGTTGCAGCCTCTAGAGACTGGTTTCTCTCCACATACACCGCTTCCTAACCAGGAAGCCAATAAATCAGCCAACAGAATGGGAGCAATTCCAAAGATTAATGTGCAGAAAACCACCACGCATTTTTTACTCTACCCAATTCGGAAGCAAGTACAGCAGCAGAGAGAACGCACAAACAGCTGGGAGCGGAGGAAACGGAAGTACTCAGGAGAAAGCTTCCAACAGCGGAGACGCCAAAAGAATTAAAAAACCTGTTCCTGAATCGTTCCAGGTTTGTGCTATCTCAAGATGATATCAATATACTTAAAGGACTGACTTTTATTCCATCGCAAACTAGTCAATTGCAAGATGTATTGATTGAACTCAGAATGTTTGTAAGAACTGTGGCTTTAAAATTGTATTTTAGTAATAAGACATTAGCTACAAGTGTATCTAACAATGTAACTTGTTTCAAAATGAAAAGTACTTTTTCGCCCTCCCTTTCGACACATATTGAATGCTTCATGAAAGTCTGTGAGAATGATATATATGACTATTTTTCAAATGGAAAGAAAAAGTGTCGATATTTTAATTTGAGTAGACAAAAATAGAAAGGCAGGACACTGCTGTTGAAATCCGTTTAATGTATAAAATAAATCCACAGGTAAGCGCTTTCGGGAATACCCTTCTTCAGACAATCAAAACTTCTTAATAGTCAAGTTTAAATACATAACAGGTGATGGCTTAAAATTCAAAAGAGCCAATCAAAACATTAAAACAATAAAATCTTAATAAAAGACACGCCTCTTTTGTAATGCTGGTTTTAAAGGGACCTGGTCATTTAAACCAGGTTCCCTATGTGCCTGTAATTCTATGATCCAGCGTGACTCAATAGACTCAGTAATGGCTTTTATATCCCCTCCTCGTACACCTACTACAACATTTGCTATAGCTCTGAACATAAAAGTATGCGTGGGATAATTTTCAACATGTTTATACAACGCATTATGAATATCACAATTCCTTATGGACCAAAGATGTTGTAATATCCTAACCTTAAACATCCCATTAGTCATGCCCACGTAAAATGAAGTGCATGTTGAGCATTCAGCTAGGTATACGATGTTGGGTGTTCTACAGTTTGCCCTACCTTTAAATTCAAAGGACCTACCACTAATGGGGTGCTTGAAAATATTATTATTTTTGTTAATGTAAGGACATGCCTTACAATTTCCACAAGGTGTACTTCCTGGTTTATTAAAGCATTTTGGTGTAGATGGTCGCATATTCACCTCACCACATAATAAATCCTTCAAATTTTTGTTACGTCTATAACCAATGTTAGGTGTTGGTCCCACTATTTCCCTTAATTTTTTATCACCCCTCAAGATGTTCCAATTCTTACCAATAATGTCCTTTATATCTTTGATGTTGCTGTTATATGTAAAATAAAGTCTGGGATTTGTAGAGCCAACTCTTGGATCTTCACCTACACACATCTCACTCTTATTGCATCTTAACCATGGCTTATACCTATCTTTTCTTTGTGTCTCACCTTTACTCACTACTTTTTTAACCAATTGCTCATTATAGCCTTTGTTTTTAAAGTTTATTTTAAGGCCAGAAATTTCCTTCTGAAAGCTTGATTCGTCCATGCATAACCTTGAGGTCCTGCATACTTGCCCCTGAACAATGTTTGAGAACAAATAACGGGGATGCATACTATCATAGTTTAATTAACTCTGGGAGCACGACCTAAGCAGATGGCAGGTAGGCAAAGTTTTTTACTGACTCTTCCAGCTCCCGTGAAAAAGAAAGGAGCATGGAAGAGATCCCTAAGCGAGGGAAGGGAACAGGACAAAAGGAGGAGGACTGCTTTTTGACTGATAATACCTGTAATAATAATATTGTTTTTAATCTTTCTAAGTAATAATAATAATAATATTTTCAAGCACCCCATTAGTGGTAGGTCCTTTGAATTTAAAGGTAGGGCAAACTGTAGAACACCCAACATCGTATACCTAGCTGAATGCTCAACATGCACTTCATTTTACGTGGGCATGACTAATGGGATGTTTAAGGTTAGGATATTACAACATCTTTGGTCCATAAGGAATTGTGATATTCATAATGCGTTGTATAAACATGTTGAAAATTATCCTACGCATACTTTTATGTTCAGAGCTATAGCAAATGTTGTAGTAGGTGCACGAGGAGGGGATATAAAAGCCATTACTGAGTCTATTGAGTCACGCTGGATCATAGAATTACAGGCACATAGGGAACCTGGTTTAAATGACCAGGTCCCTTTAAAACCAGCATTACAAAAGAGGCGTGTCTTTTATTAAGATTTTATTGTTTTAATGTTTTGATTGGCTCTTTTGAATTTTAAGCCATCACCTGTTATGTATTTAAACTTGACTATTAAGAAGTTTTGATTGTCTGAAGAAGGGTATTCCCGAAAGCGCTTACCTGTGGATTTATTTTATACATTAAACGGATTTCAACAGCAGTGTCCTGCCTTTCTATTTTTGTCTGCCTTCTATTTGTTTGGAGGACTTTGGCATTGGTACGGTATTTTGTTTCATTTTAATTTGAGTATGAGAGAATATTCCTCACTCAAAGCTTTATCCAATAATCAGACTCTTGTCTTTAAACCAGTGGATAAAGGGGGAGGACTTGTCTTGTTTAATGTAGAAGAATATAATGAACTCATGTTCTCGATGCTGAGTGATAGACAGACCTACCTTGAAATTTCTAGAGAAACACTTAATGATATATGTAAAAGAGTGGCTGATAGCCTTTATGATATGCTTATGTGCAGGCAGATAGACAAGGAGCTCTATGATTACCTATACAGAGAACATCCCAGAATCCCAATAATTAAGGGCTTACCCAAAATTCATAAGAATATTGAACCTCCTCCCATGAGACCTATAGTCTCGGGTGAATTTTGGGTTACTGAAAATATTTCTAATTTTCTTGAAAAGACGCTGAGACCATTAGTAGATGATATACCAACAATACTTAAAGACACATACCAACTTTTAGATAGTATTGAACAACTGGGAGAAACACTATCCAGAGAAGTACACTTATTAATTACATTAGATGTGCGGAATCTTTTCACATCTATCCCAAATGATTATGGTATACAAGCAATTAGATAACTTATTCAATCTAGAGGAGGCTTCAGTAGGGACAAGCAGATACTTATTTGTCAACTACTAGATTTAGTATTATCTTATAATGTTTTTTTGTATGGCGAAATGGTTTACCATCAGAAGTGGGGTGTCGCAATGGGCACCCCATGTGCAAATACATATGCAAATCTGGTGGTTTTCCAATGGGAACAAGAATTTCTGTTCAAACATACATTATTTGAAAAAGTAGTACTATACAAAAGATTTGTAGATGATGTTCTCATTGTTTGGAGGGGTACTAAAGAGGAATTTAAAACATTCTTATATTACCTTGAAAGTACAACTGACTTTTTAAAATTTACAATGGAAACTTCACATGACACACTGAGTTTCCTAGATGTAAATTTAAGTATTGAAGCAGGTACTTTAGTCTCCAGCCTCCATAGAAAATTATGCTGGAAGAACACGTTATTAAGTTTTGACAGCATGCATCCAAGACATGTTTTTCCTGCTATCATTAAAAGTCAATTTATCAGAATAAATAGATTATGTAAGGATCATGATGTGAAAATGAAAGAAATGGAGTTAATGGAGAAACTCTTTTATGAAAGAGGCTATAATAAAAAGTTGGTTAAACAGATTAGAGATGAAGTATTTATACCCATTATTCATGAGGATGTCAATCTGATTGAAAAAGGAAGTCCTAATAGGTATAGTTATAAAAGTTATAAAGTAAGCAACATGGAAACAACTAAAAATGAGACTGCTACAGTCAGATATGTTATGACATATACCAATGATAATAAAGCAATTTGTGAAATCATTCGAAATAACTGGAGAATTTTAACTATAGATGATAAGACTACTAAAATTGTAGGTAGTTCCCCCAGGTTTGCATATAGGAACAATAAAAACTTGAAAAGGCTATTATGCTCCAACCCTAGAATGAATGACACCTTGGATTTGAGAGGAAGTTTAAGATTGGGTACATTCCATTGTAACCGTTGTAACATGTGCACTTACATCACGAATGAACAGAATTTTATGCATCCAGTACTGAAATATATGTTCATTCCTAAATTTGAGGCAACATGTGTTACTGAAAGCCTCATATATTTAGCAACTTGTGATTCTTGTCCAGTATTTTATGTAGGACTAACGAAAAGAAAACTAAAAAACAGAATATATAACCATATGTACGATATAAAGTGCAGAAATACTCTGAATGCCCTAGCTAAACATATTATAGATTTTAAAGACCATCAATTTAAATTTAGGGTGCTTGAGATAGTGAACTTTAATGGTCGAGGGGGAGATCATGTGAATCTATTGGAAAATAGAGAGTTGGAATGGATTTTTAAGCTTAGAGCCCATATATATCCGGGTATTAATCAATATGTATCTATTAAATCTATACTTAAAACAAGGAGATAATTTGATAATACTATTCTATGATTATAAGATCAAAAGAAGTATATGGAAAAGCTATAATATAAATAATTATGAAGTGGAAGTCCATCTTCGATAGAATATTAATTAAGTAGATGTTAGTTGGGTATGTTAATATAATATATAAGATTTTCCATTGTAATTCACGTATATGGCCATACTTAAAAGTTGATATGTTATATATAAATTTGTTTAAAATGTCTACATCATGTTCTTTAGTTATAGTTAGGGTTAGTACCCATAAGATGCTTTATTACAACTGTGAAATATACACCTAGGGAGAATTTTTTTACACACATATACAGATGTAATTGTTCTTTTTATATACGAATACATAAGTTACAAACATATAAGCTACATGATAAATGGTGATTTAAAACATAACAATTTATAGAGTTTTTTATTATTATTATTATTATATATTTTATCTATAGGGTTTATATAATGTTTTATTGTATAACAATATGGTTTTAATAAGAAATGTTATTTAATATATTTCATGTAGAATTTATGTATTCTAGTTCTGAATGAGCACTTACTTAACTCTAGTAAATACCTATTCAGGTAGCCAGCACTTTAACTGAAACCAGCTTAATTTAATGAATGAATTGATTAGTTGGTTTATTTGAATTACTTAATGAATTAATTGAATCAAAAAGAGTATATAAATGCTTGTTTTAGACATAAGAAGCTAGATCTTAAGAAGCGTCTATAGTATACGTGAAAGCGCTCATCTGTTTCGTGTTTTGGAATAAAAGCTTTATATTTTTGGAACATACGTGGACATTTGTTCTTTTGGATTACCTTGTGGTTGCAACATTTTGGTAAAAAGTTCTGACCATCTCTGTGTAGAATCCACCTGTTTATTTTCTGCAATTGAATGATTTTTGTGACTGGTGGATTCGTTCTGAGTAGCAGGTAATTTTTCTCCAAAGAAAGATTTTGCTAGTGTAAAGGAAAAAGCAGTACGTGGTTAGAGTGCTAAATTTGTTCATGTCAGTGTAAGACAGAAAAACAAGTACGAAAATATTCTGGGCAACAGGCATTTATACATAAAGGAAAAATAAAAATGAAGAAAAATTTGTTCTGCGATATCTTTTGCAGAGGAGAAGAAAACTACAGAAGAAAAACAGAATAAGAGAGTGGTGTTCACAAACACTGAGACAGAAGGAGAGCAACATAACAACCAAAAGACAAAAACAGACTGGTTCTGTTGCTAGAGAAGCTTGAGAAGAAAAAAAACATTTAAAATTGTCATGGAACATTGTACCAACATGCAAGATAGGCTGAAAATAGTAAGGCCCATTGTAAAGAAGCACATAGAAAGAACCTCAGGCCACACAAGAGGTGTACAGTAGAAATTCAAGTACTGGACACGTCAAAACTTGAAATAGTGGAAATATTAAGTGAGGTAACTTTATAAGAATAGATAGACTGGTCAAGAGATGGCCAGAAGAATTTTATAAATATTCTGAAAGAGTGGAAAGAAGTGCTCACCTCCATGGCCAGTTTAATGGCAGAAACTAATGGAACTGGTAGAGAATGAAAACTGACCTCTGGGGCTACAGAGCAGGTACATGGCAGATCAACCTTGATTCAGACCCATATTGAGATCATTCCAGGAGAAGACATCCTAAAATCAACTGAATACCAAACTTACAGCAAAAGGCTATGCAAAACGAAGTGCAAAGATGCTTATAATGGGAGTGGTAAGGAGTCAAAGAGCAAGTGGAATAGATCTGTACTGTTTCCAAACACTCGATGGAACAATCATGTTCTATACTGGTTCTAGGAAGATGAACAGTATTTCAAAACCTGACAGCTATCCAATGCCTCTGATAGATGAAATAATAGAACAATTATGCAAGACAAGACTATTGACCACATTAGATCTGACAAAGTGATGTTTGTAAATCCACCTAACAGCTGAAGTCAGATCAATGACAACCTGTTCAAGCATAGAGGGCCTATTCAGTACACCAGTCTTTCTTTTGGGCTACTTGGTGCTTCTGCGACCTTTCAAAGATTAAGGCACAGAGCCCTAAAGCCACATGCCAGATATGCTGCTCCTTACATAGATTTTGTCATGATACACTCTAAAGATTGGGACTTCCATCTAGCTAAGGTACAGACTGTGCTAGACTCTCTTAAACAAATCAGGTTGACAGTCAATACCTCCAAGAGCAAGCCAGGCATGGCAAAAGTAAAATATTTAGGATATTATAAGTAGTGAAAGTGTTCAAATCCAGAAAGAAAAAAGTAGTAAGGAAATGTCTCATCCCAGCCACTGAGAAGCAAGTGAAGGCATTATTGTGATTAGCTGGGTTCTGTCACGTTCATAACTTGTTTTAGCACTCTCTGATTTCAGTAAATCACTCAGACTTTATAATGATAGTTAGGGACAATACTTTTACATGACTTTGAGATGCAAAAACACCATATATGCTTTTTATGTCACAAGGCAAGTAGAGCAGCCTCCAAATATTCCACTGACAAGAGGAAAAGATTGGGAATTTAGTGGGTGCATTTGTCACTGAAATATTACCTCCTTGCCAGGGACTTTTTATTCATCACAGCTAATGCCCCACCCCATGTGGATATATAATCAAGTACATGAAAAGACCAAATTGTAATGGAGATCTCAGCTTACAACCACTTACGTTTACTGTAAACGGTTGGTGAAGCTCCACCCACTACAATGCTGATGGCCTGTCTAGGGCTCACAGCACATCAAGTGGGCCTGAAACAGATGGCTTGAAGCTGAAGGGGTCAAATGTAACACAGAGTGGTGGTTCTTACACTATAGTATCTCAAAATGTAAAACTGAAATGAAATAATAAAAATAATTGTTTTAAACAGAGTATTGTGGTAAGTAATATAAATAGCATGGTTTCTCTAAGACAAACATATACATTTTTGTATTAAGTAGGTACATTTCCCACAAATTGGGACCTGGCCTATTTATCATCTACTTCTTTAAAGTAAAAGCCAGTACCAAAGGGTTCTGGTTGACTAAGTGTGCAGATGACTGCAAGCTAGGAGCAGTCACTGAATCCCAAAATGACTTAGCCATCTGGTAGGAATGTTTGTCCCAAACAAATAACTGGTGCAAAACTTGTGGACTGAAACTAAATACTAAAAAATGCATTACTGTACCCTTTGGAAAGTCATCTACCCCTGGGAGCTACCACATTCATAGTGGACACCTAAGAGCTGACCTGATAGATTGAGCTTTGAGAACTTATGTTGACAGTGACCTAACGCTTGACCAACATGTGTCCACTGATGTAGGAAAGCATTTCTATCTTGTACAGCTTATAAACAAAGAGATAGTGTCTAGATGTCCAGATCTAGAGATGTTACTGTCTTCCTTTATTTAACTCTCACTGGGGCAATCACATGAAAGAAATGGAATGCCCACAGGCATACCTTACTAATAGGATACAAGACCTTAACAATGTGTCCGACATGGACTGACTGAAAGCCCTGTCACTATATTCTGTATTCTACAGATTGCTAAAAGGTGAACCATGTCTGGCATACAAGGTACTCTCCAACCTAGTATTGACAGACCTATTGCATATCAGGAAGTCAAATGGCATCAGAAATACTCAGACTAGGGATCTAAACTTCTTCTGCAACATTAACAGAATGGCTTGGAGGAACAGGTATATCAGGCAGAGGATAACACTTCTCTGAAATAAACATCCCATCCATGTAAAAAAAGCTCACCCTTGTCCATATTCAACAGAAACTTTGATCTATGGATCTATAATAGATAATATACCAAGACTGGCCCCTGTAATACTAACAAACACAGGTAACTCCTAAATGTTTTAACCCATGCACGAGTTCCTTCAACTTATCTCTGGTATGATCTTCTCTCTAGGATTATTATGGTTTGCTATCAACACATTGAACATCAAAACATAAACCGTTCAAAAATATGGCCTCATATTCATAAAGGATATGCACACCTCCAGACTAGTAGCCCAGCATAACGCATCTGAGATACTTCAGGTACAACTAATATTGGGTAAGATGGTGATCCAGGTCATAGCCTGCTACAGGTCCCCAACCATGTCCCTAGACTCACACTCCAGGTTCCTAAGTACCCTGGAATCTATCAAGGTCCAAGCCAACACTCTCTTACTAGCAGACTTCAACTACTCCTCCATCAACTGGGAAAACTACTTAACACCAGTGCACTTGCCCAACACTTCCTGGAATTCATCAATTTCAATGCCCTGGACCAGCTCATTCTGGCCCCCACTAGAGGAAGCAACATCCTTGACATGGTTATTACTAACATGAGCAACCCTTGCTCTACACCTATAGTCAATCCCTCCCTGGTCAGATATGACCATAAACTAATCACCATGGAAATCCACATCTCACCCACACCCCCCGCAAAGGTAACCACCTTGAAAAACTTCTCCAAAGCTTACTTTAGACTCCTCAGAACAGAGGTGGCTAACTTCACGGCACCCATGCCCATGGAAAATAGCTGCATGACTGCTGAATCATACACCAGTGCACTGTATGAACATGTACACAAATGCATGGAACTAACCATACCCAACAGAGCCAAGATGCTCTCCTCCAAAAAAAGTAAGACAATCTGGTAGTCTCCTGCCATTAATAAACTCTACAACAGAAGGAAGAAACTGTTTCAGAAAAAGGTGAAGTCTCAAGACTGGAAAAACTCACTTATTAGCCTAAACAAAAAGTTGAGATCCCTCATAAAATCTTCTAAAGCCTTCTATAGCTATATCAAGAACCTCCATAGCAATACCCAGATTTGCTCTGGGATACTGCACAATGGTAGCTCTTATACTCAGCCAACAGATACTGCCAACATACTGGCCAACAGATTCACTGCCAACTTTACCCCCCCCCCCAAAGGACCAATCACAATATCGGAAGAATGCCAGGCACACAGCATTACTGCAGCACTGGTAAAAGCTGCATTGTCCAAGGCCAAGAATACAGCTTCTATGGGACCCAGTAATATCCTTGGCTGTGTTCTACATGAACTTCAAATCGAACTGGCACCACATATGTGTGCCCTGTTCAGTCACAGCCTCACCTCAGGCTTTGTCCCTACCGAATGGCGCACTGCTACAGTCAGCCCTCTACATAAAGGTGGAGTGACTATGGACCTTGCAAATTAAAGCCCCATTAGCCTGATGAGTCTGATATGTAAAGCTATGGAGCACATCATCATGGATCTGATTAACAAAGATATAGGAAATCTCCAAACTTTATAGCCCATGCAATTTGACTTTGTGAAAGGGAGATCATGCCTGCTCAACCTGGTTGACTTCTTTGAGTCAGTCACCAGGGCTGTGGATGAAGGTAAGGCAGTGCATGCAGCCTACCTCAATCTGGCCATGGCCTTTGATGCCATTCCTCACTCAGGAATTATTGATAAACTCACCAAACTAGGCATCAACCCCTATATCACTAGGTGGGTTGCAAATTTGCTCACAGATAGAACACAGTGTGAAAGTAGCGGACTCCAAGTCAGACTGCCACCCAGTCACGAGTGGAGTCCCACAGGGATCAGTCCTGGGTCCTCTCCTGTTCGGCATCTACTTCTCAGAAGTCCAGGCCAACACAAAGGGACTCTGACTGACCATGTATGCAGACGACTGCAAGCTTGGAACCATTATTAACTCACCAAGAGATGCAGACATCCTACAGAAAGGCCTCACTGAGATCAATGACTAGTGTCGAAACCATGGCCTTAAGTTTAATGCCAAAAAATGCATCGTCATCCCCTTTGGTAAAAACTGAGTTCCCACTAATTACCACATCGCTGGGAGCCCACTGAACATTGAAGGCATTATAAGAGATCTGGGGACACAGGTCGACAGCAACCTCTCCTTCGACCACCACATTGCCACTGTGGTCAGAAAGTCCTTCTGTGTAGCACATCTCATTACCAAGGGTTTTGCATCCTAAAAGAAAGAGGTCATCGTCTCTCCCTACTCTTCCCTCATTAGACCAATTATTGAGGATAATTGGTCTAATGAGGGAAGAGTAGGGAGACCAATTATTGAGGATAATGCCGCATTTGGCATGTACCTCACTAGACACCTGCAACAGCTGGATAGGCCACAGAAGTACCTCACGAAGAGGATCATAGGTATTAAACATATGTCCTACACAGACAGACTCAGAAGACTCCAGCTATTCTCTGTCTCATATAGTTTCATAGTTTCATAGATTACTACTAAGCTAACTGCCCTTGCGAGCCATTTTAAGCCTAGCCAATTATCCTTTGTGAGACTCAAACCCTGCACCTTGTGGTTGTAAGGCAAACACCTTAACCATTAGGCCACCCTCCCAACCCTATATCACCTACTTATCTACTATCACCTACTTAGAGGTGACCTCTGCTTGACTTACAAAATGTCTGACCCAGCCCTGTTAGAAATGGTACATCTAAAGAAATCCCAGTCCCTCCACACCATACATTCCAGAGACCTCAACCTCATTACCACAATCAAGAGAACATGCTGGAGGGACAGGTTCCTTACCCAGAGACTGCCCATGCTCTGGAACAGACTTCCCATACATGTCAAGCAGAGCACCTCACTGACCCTCTTCAAGAGAAATCTTGATGAGTGGATGGATAATAGAAAGTTCACCCTGGGGATCACTCCAGTGGCTCTACTTGATAGAGGCACTGGGAACTAACGTCGGGCAGCACGATACCAGGGCACTTCTATGGGCTAGGCTTGTAAAGGATCCAGAGCCATTAACCTAGTACACACCTATGTCCTGAATATTAATTTGGTTGGAATATTGACAAGGTAGTTGCTGCAAAGTCAAAGTCAGCTTCTGAAGTCTGTCATCCCCTGCACTGTTTCAAACAATGTGGTAAGTGTACACTTACCTGTCTGCTTTACAGCAGTATGTAAGTACCAGATCCATACTGCACAGCACTGACAGTCATGTTTTTACAGGGGAGCAGGCCCCCCTGCACTCCACCTGTGGGAGGCTACGCTCCCGCACCCCTTGCTACTTATATATTCCAACTCCAAGATTGCCCTATAGTGAGGAAAAGGGTAATTCTCCTAATCTGCACTGTACCATGATCTCTATATGTAACATTGCCCACATATAAGCGAATGCACAGTGGCATTCGCTGAAAAGGAGACTCGCAGAACTTAAGGTTGACAATATGGAAATCAGCCAACTGACATTCAGCATTCCCATGTTTGCCAAATCTTCATTCTGCATTCTGATAGTAAACCGATTAACTGAATGAAAGCATCTTTGGACAAGTGTTAAACTTGGCAGACAGTGAATCCGTTTTTTTTTTCTTTTTCATACTACAGAAAAAGTCTTTTATGTATTTTCTTTTGCTTCACCTATATATACAAGAACAATCTCACCTGTATTTTTTTCATTCTAATAAAACTACATTATTTTATGGAGTGGTGGTCTCTGCTGCAGTATGTATACACACACACACACACACACACACACACACACACATATATATATATATATATATATATATATATATATATATATATATATATATATATATAGATAGATACAATATGTCTGGTCAAACATACCCATTGTCAACAAATTTTGGGGTACACTGCAGCAATAGTTGAAACGTTTAATATCACATGTAAGGTAAATGGGACTGGCTACTAATGCCAAAACTGTCATTTGAAATCAAAGTTTCGGGACTGTGGTTGAGTGTGTGTGTGTGTGTGTGTGTGTGTGTGTGTGTGTGTGTGTGTGTGTGTGTGTGTGTGTGTGTGTGTGTGTGTGTGTGTGTATGCGTGTGTGTGTGTGTGTGTGTGTGTGTGTGTGTGTGTGTGTGTGTGTGTGTGTGCGTGTCTGGGCGCATGCGCGAGTGTTTGAAGGTCAAAGTTATTATAAGGGCCAGGGAAGAGGATAGATGTGTTTGCAATGTGTGTGTATGTGTGTGCCTGTGTATCTTATATAGTGGTACTGTTAGGGAAAGTACCCTAATGTGTAGGTTTGGGTTAGAAGTAGTAAGTAAGGCAGTGCTAACCCTAATCTTACCCCCAACCTTAACCTTACACATTTACACATTAGAGTACTAAAGAACTTCTCCCTAACAATAATACTGTACAGACAAATTATTATTAGTGTGTGTGTGTGTGTGTGTGTGTGTGTGTGTGTGTGTGTGTGTGTGTGTGTGTGTGTGTGTGTGTGTGTGTGTGTGTGTGTTTCTTTGTGTCTGGGTTATAATGTGGTACAGAGAATGCCTGTATTATTACTCTCGATTCTAAGAGAACATGTTTTGTGATGAGTCCCAGATTGTCGGGATTGAAGGAATTAATTGATTCCCCTTTAAAGCAGTACAGTCCTTTATACTTATTACCAGTAAAATGTGGCAGAGCATAATGGAAGACAGGCAATAAAGCAGAATTGAGTGTGTGTGTGTTGTTTAACTGATTGAAAAAGGAGGCTGTTTTCTTTTCTCGATCAGTATAGCTATGCATAGAAATAGTGGTGTAACAAAAGGTAAATTTGCTGAATGTATTTGACAAATTGTGTTTTGTTGTAATGATCCTTCTTTTTCTATTTTAAATATACACTACACACACACACACACACACACACACACACACACACACACACACACACACAAACACAAGGATAGCTTTATAAACATGTAGCCTCATGTGAGTCCTTTCATTTGTTCACTCCCAGAAAGAGATTGAAATACAAGTACACTATCAAAACAGCTGTTAAAATAAAATTTTCTCAAGCTTTTCAAACTTTGCTAAAAAGTAAACTGTAACATGCACAATTTGTATGAAAGAAATCTTCCAAAATGTCAAAATAAATAACCAAGTAAGCAAAGAGTAATATTTTTTTTGACAACCCCCCCCCTCTTTTTCGCAAAAGATGAGGATTCATTGGGAATGATATTTCTGAAGGAAATCTGACCTTGTCTTAATATACAGTGTGCTGTCTTCCCTCAAAGACACTTTAATGTGCTGTCATAAGTAGAAACAAAGCAATCAGTTTTTGCAGACTATTACATGGCTAGCCAAAACCTAGATCATGCCCAACAGTAAGGATCAAACACTGCATCTTGCGTCTGTGAAGCGGACACTTTAACCATAACACCAACCTCCAACAATTACAGCCTTCTAAATTTCCACATTAGGTTGAATTATTCACATAAAATAAGTAAGCCAGTACTCTACTAATTTTTGATACTCTCACAGTATTTAGATTTTTGCCAGATTTGAACCCCTGCTTATCCAAGTACACATTTTCTAGAACTGTGCTTTGACCTCTGACACGACAGAAGAGACCATCATCTTGCTGTATGCAGCAACCATTAAGTACAGACTAAAATGAAGCTTAGTGCATGCCTCACCCACCTTTCTCCCCCTCCCTATTTGTAGGCAATATTTTTTCCAGGCTCAACGTATCTTTGGTCCTCTCGTTCTACTTCTCCTGGGTTACAACAGAAATTTCAGACAACCAGTATGGTGCACTAAATAAGATAACTGACAAGCTCATCCCTTTACATCAAATCCCTAAAACTGCAACTATGTTGCAACTGCTTACTCTGCGCATATAAACTGTACCTTTCATTCACAAAAACAGAAAGAGGCTGTTGACATACATATGTAACCATAAAACATTTTTCAGCAGTTACATGTTGCGCATACTATAGGTACTGACATCATTTTTCCTTACCAGACCACAACATGTCACATGCAGCACACTTTCCATGCACACTCTTTTGTGTATAACAGAAAAACGAGTTTGCTTTGGGAGTGATTAAACAAACAAAAAAAGAAAAAACAGACTACTTTTTTTCTAAAAACACCAATGAACATAAACATATTATAAAAAGAAACACATAAATGTCATCCAGGGGTTGGAACACCCTCCCCCCATCCATGCCACCAACATTCCTGAGCCATCCATCATTTTCCTATAATGCCCATGCTGTCTGGCAGTATTACTTGTTTAATATAGTTTTGAGAAGGCAATGAATTTTAATACAAGTGGCTTAGATCCTATACTCTGTAATTTTTTCATACTAATCAAAGCAAATAAATATTTTTGCCTGTAACTTGTGGATTAAAATTAACATTTAAAAGAAAAATGTTTGAGACTGAAATAAACATTCTACTTATGAAACAAAAGGCATGTAAAAGTATCTGGCAGTAAGACACATGAATAATGTCCAACAGAAATGCCTATTACAGCAGAATCAGCAAAAAACAAAAGCATATGAGCCACCTGGTATAAAAGTCCAGGCACTTGAACATGCAGGCGTAGTACTGCTGTTTAGTAAAGAAACATATCTTCAAAGTGCACAAAATTCAATGCTTAGCATCCCAACAAGAGCTTCATTAAATACTTTTGAATGTAACATAATGTAGACAATATTTACCTAGAGAAGCATTGTTGCACAGTCTTTTATCATAACAGGAAAAGCCTTCTTTTGCTCTCCAACCATAATTTTTCCCTTTTTCTAAAATGTCCACTTCCTCAAACTTATTCTGGCCTACATCACCACAAAAAATACGTCCTTTTCCCCGCTTGGTGAATTGGTCACCTCGATCCACAGAGCAGCGCCACATATTTCTTGCACCATACACATAGACTTCAGGCCTGGCTTGTGGGTCATTGACAAATGGATTGTCAGCAGGAATGCCATAAGGCTTCTTAGGGTTATTGTGATCTACATTGATTCGTAGTACTTTTCCTAACAGTGATGATCTGCAGAAAGAAAGAGTGTGTGAGACAGGAGAAGTTAGACAAACACTTGCCTTAACTCAGTACATATATGTAATAGCAGAACTTTCAGATTTATATGACAATTTGCAAAGATGAGTCATGGCTAAAAAACAGACAGTTTGCCTTTTCCATCTAGAAGCAAGTATTTAATTCTCAGATCGATATAAAATATTCGCCCAGTTACAGTCTTGTATTGTGTACTTTACTTTGGTGATCATACATTGCACTGAGCTCGTTCACTAGAATGTATTGTGACATCCCCACTTTGGGCTAGTAATCAAGTAACCTGAATCATCACCACTCGCACTGGAGAGAGAAGTTCACTTGGAACAAAAACGGGTATACCCAGTATTTTCAGATGCAGCTCTCTGCAGCAAACACAATTTCCCTTAAGAGCACACAGAAACACACTCATTCCAGGGTCTGGATTTCTCTATCTGTCTCTCTCCACGTCCCCAGTAAGACCCCCACTGGCACAGCTATAGAGCTGAGACCTCAGCTGAATGTCCAAGCCAAGTTTTCCAGCACGCTCTCTGTGAAACCAGTGCTTCATGTCTCTGCTCCAAACAGCTGACACACACACTCTTTCAGATTTGATTTTCACATACACACCTGGGAAAGGCTGGCACAGATTTACTAGCTATGCCCCCTTCTGCCCAGATTATAAGGTAGTTACACCATCACCAGACACTCCAAAGCCAGCTACTCTAAGGCTCTTGCAAGGGTACCCAATTATACTGAGTGAAATTAATCTTAATACAGATTTATTTATTTATTTATTTTACATTTGTTTACAAGGAAAGTCCGACAGGGACAAGACCCATTTTCAGTGGAGGCCCGGGGAGAAAAGCTCCACATACTGAGATTATACAAAAACTTTTACAAGAAATTATACAAAAAAATATACAAGATATAAAGTACACCAGAAGTTACATTCTATGCTATTACAGCTGACATTTGTACTATACAATAATCTGATATAATTCATTACTGTAGTGTAGACATTGTAGTTTCACAAAGTAAGCTGAGGAAGGGTTTGTGGGGAGGGGGATTGGATAGAAAAAGATGAGGTTAGAGATTATCTAGACATGAGAGAGAACACAGATTGTGAGGTGGTCAGAGAAGAAGAAAATGTGTGACCAAAAGTTATTAAAACTAGTTAGCCTGGAGTAGTACAGGAACAAAGCCAAGTGTCATTAAGATAATTCTTAAGAATCTTTTTGAATTGGTTGGTATTGGTGTTTGTTCTGATACTGTGAGATAGTGAATTCCACCTTGTTGCTACATGATGAGAAAATAGTGAGTCCCCTTCTGTATTAGTGGATTTGGACACTTGTAGTAGAGATTTATTTGTTGAGCGATGACTTCTATTTTTGGTATGGGGCTGGAGAATATTTAGAAGGGCAGGGTTTTTTCAGGTTGATATACTAGCTTGCATGCTAAGGTTAATGGGTTATAGAATAGAAGTTGTTGGAGTTCTAACCAGGAGAGGTTTTTTTTAAGGAGTGACAGTGGTGGGTATGATGTGGGCAGTCAGTTGCAAATTTAGCTATTTTATTGTAGCATGTTTCAAGTTTAATTAAATCTATCTTTTTAAGGTTGGTAAGAATAGGGGAAGCATACAGAAGTGTTGATAGAAGATGGGTTCTAGCAATGGCAACCGTAGAGGTGTTAGATAATTTTTATTTCTGTAAATAGTACCCATCTTTTTGGAAACTTTCTTAAGTGTTTGCGCTATATGTAGGTCAAATCTTAAGTTGTTATCTTTTATTACACCTAGTAGTTTTGTTTGTGAATTGGCATTCATTTTAGTATTATTCCTAGCTGTACTGTGGAAGGTGCAGGGGGGGGGGGGATCTTGTGGGTTGGAAGATCATGAGTTTTCTTTTATTGGGGTTGAGTATGAGCTGATGGTTAGAGAGCCATAGATCGGTATCTCAGAATGATTTTTGGGTTATATCATGGAGGTGTTGCAAGTTATTAGCAGCACATGTACGTGTTGTGTCATCTGCATATTGGATAGTTGAAGCCAGTGGGGTAGCACTATGGAGGTTGTTCATAAAAATAGTGAAGAGTAGTGGCCCAAGATCTGAGCCTTGAGGTACTCCTAGTGTGACAGGAAGAGTGGGGATAGGACATTAAGCCATTTTACAGACTGTTGAAGGTCCTGTAGATAGCTTTGGAACCACTGAAGTACAGAGTGGCAGAGGTTCAATTTGGAGAGTGTATTTAATAGTTTGGGATTGGAAACCATATCAAAGGCCTTGGACATTTCTAGAAAGATAGCAAAGACTATTTTACCATTATTTCTGAGTTGGTTGATGGCATTGGTGAAACTGAGGAGCGAGGTGTTGGTACTATGATGGGGCCTGAAACCATGTTGACATGCTGCTAACATGTTGTTGAAGGTAAGATAATGAATCAGTTGGGAGCGGATGCATCTTTCGAGTTTAGATAGTGGAAAGAGAATAGCAATCGGTCTGTAGTTGGTCAGCTCTGTGGAATTTCTCCCTTTGTGTAAGGGGATAATTTGTACAATTTTCCATATTGCTGGGACATGTTGTTCTGCTATGGACCTATTAATATGGATCGACACTGGATAAGATATGGCTTCAGCTGGTAGTTTTAGATATTTGACTGGTAACTTGTCAGCCGCTATTGAAGAGGGTTTAAGCTTTTTCAGTAGTTTCTTAATGGTAGCTGTGGCAATAGGTTGAAAGGAGAAGGAGTTGGACTTAATATAGAGAGGTTTGGAGGCTAGTGATGGTTCTGTGGACTTACTTTTAATTAGAGACAGTGCACTTTCACTGAAAGATTTATTGAATTCTTCTGCAATGGTGGTAGGAGAGTGTGGTAGTTTGGGGGGCTAGGATAGTGGGATGTCCTGGGAGGAGAATGGCATTTATGGTATTCCAAAATTTTGGACGGCTATGCTGGTGTTTATGTTGCAAGTTATAGTATAAGTTCTTTTTATCTAGATTGATTTGGTGTTTAGCCTTGTTTCTAATTTGCTGGAATGCGATGTGGTTGATTTGGGTTTTACAGGTGAGCCATGTTTGCCAAGCTCTGTCTATTTTCCTAAGGAGCATTCTGGTGTCATTAGTCAGCCATGGTGTGTATGTGGCCTTAATACGAATTGACCTGGGGGGGGGCAGTTTGTTTAGAATTTCAAAGAAGGTATTATTGAAATAATGTGCAGCATCAAGGGGGCAGGTTTTTCAGTAGAGACCAGTTACATTTTTTAGGGTATTGATTCGGTCTTAGGGGTCAAAGTTTTTTTTACTCCGGATTTGACGGAAGGTGGTGACCTTGACAGTACTGATGTTTTTTCTCAATAGATAGGTTAGCATATGGTCACTAAGGCTGTCAGGTAAGCAGCCACTAATATGATAATTCTGAGGCTTGTTGGTTCATGTCCAATCCAGTATAGCTTGACGGTTGGAGTGTTTATATGTCCATGCAGGAGCTTGAATGGGTTGTGTGAAGCCATAGAGGTTGATGTGATTGCTAGGGTTATGTGAATTACAAGTTGTCCAGTCTATATTAAAGTCACCCATAATGATAGTTTCTTGGGTATGGAACTTGATATAGACTGGATGATGTGCTCTACAGTGGATATGCTATTTCCAGGTGGGACATAGGTAACTATAATGGATATGAATTTGTTTTGATTAAGTTGACATCTAGTAGGTAGGATTTCTATGTTTTTGATATATCTATGTTTAGGCTTTGTGGAAAAAGTGCAAGACTACTTTTAAATAAGATGGCTACCCCTCCACCTCTTTTTACCTTCCTGTCTGCTCTAATAATGTTGTAACCAGGTGGTGTAATTTCATTGTCAGTAATGTGTGCTTTTAACCAGGTTCCCATTAAAACAGCAACGGACCACATGGAGCTAAAATCCTTTTAATAAAACAACTTGAAACCATAAAAAGAAAAGAAGTCGCAGCTTCAGCAGAGAAAATGGATAAGCGCTTTCAGCTTAATAGCCTTCTGTTTTTATGGTTTTCAAGTTGTTTTATTAAAAGGATTTTAGCTCTGTGGTGGTCAGTTGTGGATATTTTGCTTGCAAAGTTTGAGTCACAGGAAATATTAAAATAACACAGGTGAATAGATTCATACAGGTACAGAAAATCAGTACTGAACTAATCTCACTATATTTTTTCTGACTGATCTAAAGAATTACTATTCCCTGGTCACTTAGTAGAGCAAGTCAAGATGAAGTAGGTGAGGGGTCCTTACTTGTCAGGTTTCAAAAATAGACTGCAATGAGAATTCCGTCTCACCTAGTGTTAAAATATCATTTTTAGTGATGGATTACAGAATTACATCACATGCATCTGGTCTTCTGACTTCTGGTTCCCATGCTAAGACCCTTGGCTAGAAGCTGTCAGGATATACCACATATGTGTCAATAATGCACACACAAAGAGCCTTGCTAATATCCGCTGCAACTCCCGGTAGTCATAAAACAATTTCAAACCTCCACCCTTCCACAGTAGCAATTAGTTCAGACCAAGGACAATGCAGACAGCTCCCTAGTACAGACTTTTTGTCTCTGGCTGCATTGAGAACTGCGAGATACAATCTTTATGGCCTAAGCCAGGTAATTTAATTTCCAACTATTTTCAAGGTTAGATGGATTGAGATTAATATCTTCTCTTCCAGTACCCTCTGTTAAAACATATACATTTAAACAGTTACAATAATTCATGTATATTTCTTTTTTGTCCAACAGGGTACACTGCTGGTACATTTTTAACACAAGCAGCTTTACAAATACATATTTCAACACAAGCATCTGTACAAATCAGTTTGATATACAAATGGCATATAATTCTTTTTCTACATGTTTAGTATTTCACCTGGACTGATCCTAAAGTTGGTCAATATTTATCAGTGCACTGCCTCAGTAGACAAATCTAAATAAATACCATTAAAACTGTTTTCTGTTTTCTCTATACTGCCTTTGTCCTATCAGCCTCACCCTTACTCTGTATCTTATTAGGCATATTTTGTCTGTATAACAATAATTTGTACATTTCTGTAGTTGTTGCTCAAATTAATATCTACGCTTACATGCATTCATGTTACTCAAATGTATTTTACAGATGTGTTTTTTAAATCTAAATTTTGAGCAGCAGTAGCACAGGTTTTGTACCTTTTTTAGTAATTACTCTATTATTGTGTGAAACTACTGCATACCTTTTGAATTTTGTTTAACAGTTAAAGTATGATGTATGTGAATTGCCATCTATAAATTCACTCATGAATCATGGCGCGTGTGTGTTGGGAGCCCCTTTAATAATTAGAGTTATGATGTCTGGAGCTTTTAAGGTCATCATTGGTATGGTAGTCTAAAAGAAGGGGACAAACATGATCCAAATATCTAACCCCTCTTTGATGACTCATTGAAGAAATCAGTGACCCTAACTCAAAACAGGAACACACTGGGATGCACCCCATAGATCTAGTCTTCCTATGAGACCTACGAACACAAGGCTCATCTTGGGTCAGTTGCACTGGGGTTGATAACAAGGCATGCCAAAAGTGGACGCTGTAAATGGACAGACATCAGTTTAATGACTAACATCAACCTGGTTTATAGAACTGAAAAATAAATCAGGAAGCAGTATATATCAGTGTACTATTTCACAGACTCTGTAAGCTTTCATCAGACTATGACATGATTACTAAAACCTCCTCACAATGGATGCAAAACTGGGAAGTATAAGGCCAAATTAGAGAGCACCAGCAACCACAGCATCTGAGGAAAAGTCCATCAATAACAAAACAGGCAAATGTAGGTTAGGTGACGAGGGACAGAAAAAAAAACATTATTCCTTAGGAAAGGGAGAATCCTCTAAAGACAGTATGACCCAGCCATGAGGACTGCAAATGGCAGTGAAGCAGGACTGGCACCCACATCGATGCCACCTATAGTCCCAGTAGTGAGAAATGGATGAGGAGAGGTGAGTGGGATCATCAGCTCCACAGGTGACTGACCTAAGAAGAGGTCCTACAGAAGACGTTATTCTCATATGTCAAGCTTGCAGGTCAGGCATTGATGTCACAGAAGATAAAGAGGCCAAGATCTTGCTAGTGACAGAAAAAGAAGAGGTCAGTGAATGAGCTTAGGTGACTGTAAGAATGTCCTCTACTTTTGTTTCCTCCCCTACACCACCTCTGTCTGTTTTGCCTACCTCAGCTTACAAGATCTGGTCCATGAAGCAATGACCATCTTTAAATAATTGTTGAGGCCCTCATGATACCCCTTACATCCCCAGTCAAAGGCAAAGGTTTGGGATTACAAAGGGTCTGAGTATGACAAAAAATGGGAAATGCATAAACAGCAGCATGATAAGAATGGCACAGCAAAAGAAGAATTAATGGAAATTATAAAAATGAGATTCGAGGAAAATATGAAAAAGGGGTTAAAAGGGATAGCCCAGGCAAAAAGAGAAAGTAAATCAGTCTTCTCACTATGGAGGTAAGGATAACCACAATGGAAAAATGTATTTACTTTATGTATTTATTTGGATCATCAAGAAGATTATGTGAAAGACAGAAAGTGGGTAGCAAAGTGCATCAAGTAGGCAAAGGGGAAGTGAGGGAAGGTGGGACAGTGGCAGAGAATGGGAAAGGGTGGAAAAATGAGATGTCAGCAGTGCAGAACCTGCAATGGTACTGGGGGATCTGAAGGATGACAAGGTACAGATATCAAACAGGTTCCTACACAGGATGCTAAAAACGTTGCTGAGGTTTTGGTACAACCTCTGACAGATATATTTAACTAATCATTTAGGGAAGGTGTGGTTCTCAAGGAACCAGAGTCAAGGAGCTGCAGAGCAATAAAGAGTAGCCCAGAATGCTGTAGGCTAGTACGCAACTTTAGCAGTAGGCAGAATAATGAAAGTGATCCTTAAATGAAAATTTAAATACTCTCTGAGCCAGAACTGGCTACTTAATGAGTTCCACCATGGGATCACAGCAGGCAGATCCTGTAATATTAATATGATCCAGTCTTATGACTGAGTTATCAGAAAGGCAGACACAGGTAACCCCATGGATGTGATCTATCTGGATTTCAGAAAGCCTTTGACATGGTCCCACAGCACAGATTACTTGAAAGATTGACAGAGGTATGTGTGCATGGAAAACTCAGTACATGGAAAGGCAAGTGGTTTGACAACAGTGAATATAAGGCAATAGTCAGAGAAGGCTTTTGAAGGTTAGGAGTCATAAGTGGCATCACACAAGGGCTGGGTCCTGCTCTGTCTCATTTTTTAATCTCTGCCATTAAGCATGCCATGTAAAATTGGGCCAAACTCTGAGGATAACACTAGATTGGATTGCAGGCCTGAAAAGGGATTTTATGAGCTTGGAGGTTGCTCTGATTCGACCCATCAAAGTGTAAAGTGCTGCAAGTGGGAAATGGCAACCAAGGGGCGGAATATTCAGCAGAAGGGAGGGGCCAAGAATCTCAAGGAAGAAAAGGAGCTGGGGTATTTTTTTTTACAAAATATAAAACATCCAGCTAGAGTAGAAAGAGCAGCAGTAAATGTACTCCAATTGCAGATATAAGTATCTTGTGGGGTGGAATGCAAAAGTGGAAGGTATAAGTGCTCCATTATCAGGACGAGCAGGCTAAACATGGGTACTGTTTGCAATTCTGAAGGACTTACGGAGAAAGGCAGATAGCAATGCTGGACAGAATACAGATGATAGTGACCAGTATGGTGGCAGGAAGCACTGATATGATGTACAAAGAGTAGCTAATGAAGATCAATCTTGTCTGCACTGAAAAAGAGGAGAGACATAGAGCTGAATATATAAAAGACAAACAGGTGAATCTGATGAGATTAGATATGGAATGCACTTGAGATGGTTTGCCCCCTTCCTGAGGGTTGTGCTTGGAGAGTAATACTGGAGTTTCATTCCTCTTCATCCTCCTACCTAATCTGTGCAGATCTGGAGGTTCCATTTGGAGACTCCTCAGTTGTGCTGTCCTTAAGACAGTTCCTTAGAAGGAGGACTCTGTAGTGTTGCTACTGTGCAGACAATGCACAATTATGACTGTTTTGTTTGTGAGCATATGTTACTTATAAATTCTCTGAATTACATGAATCATGTCCTTTCCTGCATGAGTAGTAACTGCAAGAAACTCTGTTCTCTGAAAATAACAGCCAGGACTATTCCTACCACAATCACGGACTCCATCTGCCTGACCATGAAACCCTCATATTTTGTGCAATAGTAGCAGGCTTCAGTCTGCATTTAAAGCAAAAGATCTCAGTGTAGTTGTTGATGACAGGCTTATACTTTGGTATTATATGCCACCAGTTTTTAATATTCTTTTCATATAATAAATGCAGCCTAGCTTAAACATGTATTTCTAGTACAGGACCCTGGTCTAGTAGTTCATGTCCCTGTCTCCTTGTATCACAAATATCAGACCTCCCATTCCCTGCGGTTGCCAGACACGATACTTGATTGCCATTCAATGGTGCAGAATTCCAGTTCCTGGTACTGTACATCTTATTACCAGTATATTATATGAGTGCTACGGAATCTGCCTCGGCCTGTGCCATATAGTAAGTTCCTGTTTTAGTTTATCTCACTTAGTATAACTTAGAACTCCCTTACCTTAAAGACCCATTCACTGCTTACCATTAGGTCTGCACCCCTCAATGCCAATTTTGGGCTGTTAAAAGTTCCTAGGTTAGAGGTAGAGTCTTCTTGAATTAGTGCTTTCTCTTACTAGATGTTGAACTGCTGGAATATTCTACCTCAGTGACTTTGGGAGTCTCCCACACTGGCTAACATTAAGAGGTCCCTGCAGGCCTGGCCTTGTTTGGCCTTGCTTAATCTCCTTGATCTTGTCCTCACAATCATTTCTTCCAGCTGCCCCAGACCAGTTGTTAACTCCTCCCTAGTTAAATCTGACCATCTTTCTTTGTTATTTTATACTAAAGCCTGTTTTGTCGCCCTGATAACTCATCTGAATTTGACGATTAGTGCACAGTTAATTACTTTCTGTTTATTGATCTTATTACCAATCACAAATGGGATAGCCCTCAACAAATCTTGTAAATGAAGCTGATGCCTACAGCTCTGAATTTTGCTCCCTCTTAGAGAGCTGCATTGATGCCTCCATACCAGTTCAGAATAAGCATAATGGCAACTTTAGAACAAACCCACATGGTGGAACTGTCGCATCAACAAATTATATAATAAAAAGAAAAAGCTCCTGGTTATCATTAAAAAATGTCCACTTCATTATAAAAGTGTTTTTGCGAGGGTTTTCTCCAGGTGTTCTGGTTTCCTCCCACATACCAAAGAGATGTAGGTGGATTGGACCCTCTAAACTGGCCATAGGTGTCAGAGTGCATATGAATGTGTGGTGTGAAATAAATACTGTGGCAGGGCTAGCCACCCAATGGTGCAAACCTTGTCTTGAGATGATTGTCACTGCTGAGGTAAAATCCAGATCCAGTATGCAAAAATAGGAAAAGGGGTTGTGGATGGATGAATAGATGGATTATGTCTCTCAAATTTATCATTAGGAAATTTAAGGCCAACTATGAATTTAGGATTGCAACTAATTCAAAAGATAACCACAAGGCCTTCTTCAGCCATATCTTGTACTTAGCTTAAAAGTGTACAACATCCTATTGAACCTGCATCCACTTTTAATGGAAGACTGCCTGCATTGATGGGAAAATAACTGGTAAACCTATAAAGAGTCTGCCTAGGGAAAGCAACAGCGGACACCATTGCATGGGAATCCCAGAAAACCCAAATTGTCAGAGTAAGGAGTTGAATGCCTTTTAATTTTTTTTTTTTCACACAATGCAATAGCACAATTTTTATGGAGAATTACTGGACCAGCTGTGAGATATCTGGGCATGCATGTCACAATATTACAAGCAGCTGCTGTAGAAAAACACCAACTTTTTATAACTGAAAATTGTCCAAAGAAAAGAATAAAATTGTATTTTTACTAAAAAATATAATGTAAAAAAAGCATTCAGGCTTCCAAACTCTCTACAGTATTTATTAGAGTGTAATGTTTTTACATGGAAACTTATCTTGTTGAAGGTTTGTACCTGACTGTCAATAGTGAAAAATTAAAAATAACCTTGGGGTATAAAAAAAATCAGTTTTAAAGCTAGTAATGATTTCAACTCTTCTGTACATGGAGACATGGAGGTCAACAACTATGCAATGTTTTCCACCATGTCAAGGAAAATAAACATGCAATACCAATAAACATTGCAGAGACAGATGGTTTTGCTAAAGGGTCACTTCATAACTGTGGTTTATTTATTCTCCATAAATACTATGCTTTCATGGGGGAAAACAACCTGAATGCAGTAGCATTTCAGAGGCATTGGGGCTTTAGAAATTAATGTTAAACATTTATTACAAACTTTAGATGTATCTTCAGTGTTATTCAGACAAGAACTGAAAGACTTCAAATGCTGGGTCTCTATGAACAGGGCTACAACAGCTTAATGGTGCATTGAAGTAGGCAGCTATGAGACCAAGTTAGTTAGTTAGTTATCTATTCATTTTTATTTTTATTGTTATTTTATTTATTTGGAATGTCCAGCCTATTTTTCAGTCATGGGGAAAATATTTCAATAACAATATAAATGTATACGACAAAACTTTCATTTATATACTGGTACAAATAATCACAGGCAAAAAAAGGTAACAATATATTTTGACATGATTTGTACTACTAAAGGAGATAGATATTAACTGAAGGTTGTAACCATCACAATAACAATTATATTGTCACATCACAATTGCTTATATGGGTCTGCTATAGAAGTCCAAGACCTACAATTGCAAATCCTAGAACCTCGGTCACAGAAATGCAATAAGGAAGTAAAACGGCAAATATTAAAATTCAGTCATGCTAAAATATTTTTAAAGAGGGCTTTGCCTCCCTTCACCCCCCTCACATGTGGGGCTGATGTCTCACATCAACATTACTTATACATACTAAATAAAAGAAAAACTCCAAGTTATGGGAGTCTCAAAGTCAGTATATAAGCAATAGCAATCTCACTCCTATAATAAATGTTCTCAGACAAGCATATGCAAGTCTCAGGCATTCAAATGACACCTATTTATGCTACTGCTGGGGGGGGGGGTTTACACACAATGCTGTGGAAGACGTATGTATTCTGTGCAATTTTCATTTTATTAATGTATTCAAGATTTGGGTGTGCTTAGCCAGCTGCTTTGGTGTAGACAGATACAGACCTAACAGCGGCTGAGGAGATCCAAGTTCACTTAGTGGGTCAGGTGTCTGTTGGAGCCAACAGGGAAAGATGGACATGCCTATTATCAGGGGAAGGGGGTTGGACCTGGACTGCCCAATGCCACAATCCCTAGTAGGACATGTGATGACGCAAAGGGTGACCCAAGGGTGGGCATTCTGACATTGAGTAGCAACTGTAGTAGCCCTCATCACAGGGTGCATGGGCGTGTGCACTCACATATGAAGAAGGGCATAGAGGCACATGTAGTGGTGTAGGTCACTTGTTTCCAACCCAGCAGTGGCTTTAGGGCCCATTATAAAGAAAAACTCATTGCCTGGATGGCAGCAAGTGCACAGATCACTGCTGAGGTTGCCTGCACATCTTCCACTGTCCAGCTGTCACCCTCACTGGTGACTTGGCCAGCTCTCACCCTCAATGGGGACTTGGCCAGCTCTCACTCTCACTGGTGACCTAGCCAGCTCTCACTCTCACTGATGAATTCTCTGGTTAGGGGAATAACTGTGCTTGGCTCTTTGGAGTCCCCTACACTGCAAACCTTATAACTACCTACAAATGTATGCTGAACAGACAGCAACCACCTCAATCCCATCCAAGGCAATTTTCATAGAGAGGAAAGAACACAAATTTCTGGTTTAGTTTTCTGATATAAAGCATTACAAATTACAAGTAAAGAATTATAAAGGATCCTCTAAAGTTCATTGAAATCATAGTTCATTACATACATCTTATTATACTGTTTGGATAGGATTTCTGAGCTGCTAGGAGGTATAACACTTGACCAATGTATGTAGTGGGAAACCCCCACATATCCAGCTACATGATCAAAACAGGTAGGATAGGATAATTCTTATTATGATGGTTCATTAGTGTTTAAACAAATTGGAAAATCATTCTTTTTTGGTAAATTGATTTATCAAAGTGCAATGCATATATCTGTCATGTCCTATTTAAGGATACTGCAGAAGTCGAAAGAAAGTCATACCAGTAATTTTTGGTTCTAGCTAAGATAAAAAAAAATGGTAGACAAAAATGCTTTATATCTAAATGAGACTCAGCACTCAAGCATAGCATGTAAAGACAGGATGAAACGCAGTTTTTTTTAATTATTATTCAAATTTTGGGTAATATTCAGATTACATTAGATTTGCTTTGAGATCAAATGGTGCAATTAGTCCATTGTATAATTTGTCCTCTAACTGCATTAAACTTCTACTTCACCTGTATCTCCCGTGTCCAACCTACCATTTTCCACCCGTCCTGTGCCATCTTTAATGTATTTCTTTCTCACCATGCATTCTGGATGTCCTTTTCATTCTCTAAAATGATTTTCTAGCATTATAGTTTTGTCAGATTGATAATTGCTGAAATGAACAGTAATCTTTTGTCATAGGTTTAGTGATCCACTAGTCACTTCCCTTATTCCTGGCTTACTGCCTCTCAACCCAACCCCTCTACCCTGTCTTCAGTAATGCAATGATCCACTTCTATAGTTTCTGCCCTAGGTTTAGCCCCATTTTCCTTTCTAGAAACCAGCCAAATGGGTTAAAGTCCAAAGCCTTGGTGCAGCCCAGTAAGGCAACTACTACTCTCCTGCCAATTTTTCCTGTAAATAGTCATGCAAGGTCTGAATGACAGATCTTTCTGCCCCTAAACCCATACTTACCATTATCAGGCATTTTTGCACTGATAAGCTCAGCATCATAAGAACTGCTAGCATGCTGCTCAGAGGCATGATGACCATGGAAGTGACCTGACCCATCTGAGCTTCATTCTTACAGCATCATTGGGAATTAAATCCCTCTACGCCTCCTATACCTCTACACATCCTACAAGATGGCCCCTATTCTAAAAAAAGAGCTACTGTTGTACGAGTCCCCTTTGTACAGACATATACACATATGGATTTACTTATTTATTTGTTTTTAAAATGTTTTAGTATGAAAAAGATTTATTTAGGCTTCAAAGCTTATAATACTTATAGTGTTTGGTTTGAAATGTAAACATACAGAAAAATTTTTTATATATATTTATACACATATTTGACTTGTTTTTGCCTGTGTCTGAATTAGACAGGAACATGGTTTTAACATCAGGATCACATTGAATTTATTGGTTAATTTATTTATTGGTCCATTAGCAACACTATATGTGTCTTGCCAATTATTGTGACGACTCTGATGAAGCCAGGTAAATATAATGGTGAAAGCGCTTAGTCGAAGTTCTTTTTATTAAAGCTGGGTTATGTTTTATCATCTTTGGTGACTCGTGTTTTTTATTTTTTAATGTTCTGAATTTGCTGGCCTTTTTGGCTATATTTTTTATTGTTTTTACATCATATAGGATCCTACAATAGGGTCTTACACAAACAAATGATTGTTGCCAAAGTCATGGCCTTAAATTCAATGTAAAAAATGTACTATCATCCCTTTCAGTAAGTGTGATGTTCCTGTTAACTACCACATCGATAACAGCACCCTAAGGACACCTAAGTGGTGAGAGACCTGGGCACACAGGTTGACAGCAACCTTACCTTTGATCACCATGTCTCCACAGTGGTAAGATGGGCATTCTACATTGATTATCTCATAAGTAAGGGCATTGCATCCAGAAAAAAAAAGTTATAACCTCCCAGTACTCTTCCCTCATCAGGTCAATAACTGAGTACAATGCCCCTTTTGGAATGTACCTTTCCAAGCACCTGCAGCATCTGGATAGACCATGAAGGTTCCTCACAAGGAAAATTCAAGGCCTTCAGCATCTGTCCTATATGGATTATCTGAAATCACTGTCACTTTATTCTATTTTATACAGACTACTCAGAGGCAATCTATGTCTTGCATATAAGGCAATCTTTGACCCTGCTTTATTGGAAATGCTGCATACCCGCAAGTCAAATGGTACATGGGTTACTCGCTCCAAAGACCTTAACCTGGTATGTGACATTAATAGAACTTGCTGGGGGACCGTATTTGTCTCCCAGAAGTTACCACACATTTGGAACAAACTCCCTATTCATGTTAAACAGAGCATCTCATTGGCCCTCTTAAAATGCGTCTGGACGATTGGATGAATAACTATAAATTCACCCCGGGGTTTCCTCTTGTGTCCCTCTTGGACAGGGACAAATCTTGCTGATCGGAGAAATAAGGGTAGAACTTGGGTGGGCTTGTAGGGGCCCTAGGGCCATCAGTCTATTAACTTCCTATTATCCTATAATACTGCCCATCCACTTCTCTACCCATTCTGCCCTAGGGCACCCTCCTTTCATTTCCTTTGCAAAGAACTAGGTGAGATAATCACTCATTACATCTTTTTTCTTATATATTTCTGAATCTCTTGCTCCTTCTTACTCAGTATAGCAAAATCAGTTGCTTTCTATTTCCTGTTGCACACACAAAACTCAGTTTTTCAACCCTTTATGACCCTTTCTGCCAACTTCCTTTTGTCTTATACCCATTCAGCCCTCACCTTCACTGTTGTTAGCCTGCTTACCTTCCTGAACTATTCCTCTCCCCCTCCCCCACCCCACCCCTTTCCACCTCATGCATGTTTTCTCTTTTGTCCTAACAAACAGCCTTACATTCATATGCAGTCATATCAACATTCCCCTCTTTTGCCATTTTTTGCCTCCCACACTCCATCTTCTTCTGGATCCTCGCCATTCCACCAGTGTTGCCAAATGCTTGCCTACCCTCCAAAAAACACTCCTAACCACATCCACCAACCTCAGCAACACCTTTGCCATTCCTTCATCTGTTATAGGCACAAACACCCTACAATCATGGTCCAGAATTAAAATAGGACCATATGAAGCTGGACCTGATGGGTCTCCACCATCACCAGGCATCACAGCCACAACAGCCCTCCTCCAGGATGCCAGCTCCCCTCCCCCCTTTAAATACTATTAAACAAAACCTTCCAGATCTTTATCATTTTTTCCCTCCTAGCTTCCAAACATCCACAGTAATAACCCTGGGTACTTTCATTTTTATGTCATCTGTTCCTTTCTTAACTGTTTAATAATTGAGGCTCATCTAGCTCTAACCTTGGCATATTTAATTCTTCCATAAACATTTCCATTTGTACTTTTTCTCAATTTCCACATTTCTCTACTTTACACAAATGTTTGTAAAATTTTCTAAATATTTTTAATACCTCTTCAGGATCTCTGGTTATTTTCCTTGGTATAGGCCCCCTAAGCCTGGCAACATGCCTAAGCCATTGTGCTAAGAGTTTTTGTGCATTGGATTTATTATCAAAAACAGTTGCATAACAGAAGTCTTTCTAAATTCATGCATATTATCCAGGTAGTCCCTTATTTTCTCTTTAGCACTCTGCAGTTGCTCCTCTTCTTGTTCTGTGAGATCACCATCATTCTGCAATACTTTAATCTTTGTCAGTGTCTTTAAATAATTTTTGCTACTTCTTAACCATATTTTTTTTATTTCTATCTTTCCCCAAGATGTATTTTCTGAAGAAATTTCTGTCTTCCCTAATAACTCCCAAATAATTTCCAATGCCCATTCCTTAAAATTTTCTCCATTTAACAGATAGCTGCAGATGTACCAGTGTCTCATTTTTAATTCATTACCCTGCATTTTTGTTTTATTTATTTCGTACTTGATCTAAAATAGTTATTGGATGTGTATCAAAACTTTCAATTAAATGCACATATTTCTGTGAAATATAATTTCTTTCTAGCCTAGCCCAGCTTTTGTACCTTGGAAAATAATTTGCAAATTCTCATCAAGCTCCTACCACTAAATTCACATATTCCATACTAATAGTTTCATAAACTTCTTCAATGATCTATCCTATTTTGTTATATTTTTCCCTTCTAGGCCCTCCAGATACACCCTTACTGCTGTAAATCAAATCACAAGCCCCACCTATATGTACAATTCCCTGCTGAAAGTTGATTATTTCTCCCAGAATTTTCTTAAGCTCCATTGTAGCAGTTTCAGGTGGAACATAAATACATGCCAGCATAATCCTCCTTTGCCAGCAGCCTCTTATTACTATACATTATTATCTTTGTTCACTCTTCTATCACTGTTGAACCTCTTCTAGCAATTAGTTTAAGAACTCCCTCTTTCCTTTGTTGCAGATATTTTGCTGAATATCCATCCTGAAATCCTTTATCAAATTCACATGCACAATTCTTTTCAAATGTGTCTCCTGTAGCTATTTTCACTTTGCATTTCTTAATATAGTTCACTACTTTTTCCTTTTTTGTATATACCTGTGAGACTATTCACATTCAAAGATAATATGGAAAATGTTGCCATTATGAAAATAAGTTATTATTCCCAGCTACCATGTACAACAGCTTTTTTTTTAATGTCTAGTTTCAGCTTTTGTGTTACACGCATACATTAATGTTTGGCGGGTTGACTTTTTATACAGTTGTTTCTTGTCATCTTCATTTGAACCCATGTCACATCTTATAAGACTTTTTGTTTTAATGAAAACCCTCAAACACAAAAAAAACACTCCACAACACCCCATAACCTTTTAACTTAAAACAAACACATAGAACTATGTAAATCTTCAAATAATGAAGTTTAACCTCACCAATAGAAGCAATTGTACCAAATGACAGCTACACTCACAGACTTTAATTGACCTTTAATTATGGTTATCCATGCTAAGATGCATGGTACAACCTGTGCTCCTACACACTAACTGCTGTTTTTGTCTTATTTTTATTCTTCTCCCAGATGTAGAAAACAACATGAATGCTTTCAGAAAGCATTACTTAGTCCATTGAAAAACGTATTCTATTTTTATTGCCCCCTTATCAGCTTCTCTCCATAGAAACATGAGAACCAGATGCACAGTTGCCTTCAGCTACAAGCTTCTCATGTTGCACTGTGAACATTTATTTGTTAAAGGAAGACTTTTCATTATATTCACTTTCTCTTATTTACTTGCTTAAACTTAAATCTTGTTGTTAGATCAAGCCAAGGGCCTTAATCCAGTCAGTGTCCTATGCAAAAATAAGAACAATCATGTCAATTTTACCTTTTATCATTAGCTGTATAATTTTACAACCTGTCCATCACCTCAACAAATCAGGATTACAGCCTATTACCTTAAACATGTTTTTGTACTGGCCTTCCTCCTTCTCTTTTTACACTGCAGTGCCTACATTTCTTAAAACTAAACAAGAAGAAAGAAGAAGAAGAAAAGGGGCACACAAAACAACTAAAAATGCTTTACTATATAAAATGCAGTATATGTCATGTTTTATTAAAAAACTGTTAAGAACAAAAACTTGCTTTACTTACTTTCCCTTCCTCTTTCTATTTCCTTAATGTCTTTCCAAACATTTATGACATGAAGTAGGGTATATGCATTGGAGTTCCCTACAATTTTAACAAGTCAAAAAAGTTGAATATTTCCCAGTTTTATATGTTCAGCCATATTTCACAAATATGACTGATGCTTTGTAATCCCACATGTATTCATTAATTTCTGAGTTGCTGGTTTTCTTTCTGTTGATTTCCAGTCCTCAACTTTAGTCTCTGGTTAATTTCCAACATTCTTCTGGTTCTTTATTTTAATCAGCTCTGAGCACTTCTGACTTATTTTTTTCCCTCTCGACCATAAGAAATCATGTCTTGCACCAAAGCTGGAGCTTGAACTACATTTTGCTGAACAGCTGCAGGATTCTTCCCAGACAGTGTTTTCTCCTCACTGTTTGTGGCCATTTTTTTCAGGTCCTCTAACTTTCTCCTTTGCTGGTATCCAGACATTCCACTTATTAGCCAGTAAATGTAATGTACCCAAAGAGAAATTCACAGGCTGTCTTATCTGAGTTTCTATTTTTACACAGGGAGAGTTGAAATTAAACTGTTTCTCAATGTGCAGCCATCTTGGAAGTCCCCTTTCTGATAACCAGTCAATCCAATTCTGGGTTGCAGTGGAGCGAGAACCAGTACCAAGACAGTGAAACTAATCCTGAAAAGCACCAACCCATTTCAGGACACACATACATATGAATATAGGTTAGTGCGCATGCCTGTACACACACACACACACACACACACACACACACACACACACACACACACACACACACACACACACACACACACACACACCAACACTTACCATGCATCTTTGCTTTGTATTGTTATCCATTCTCCTAAATGACACAGTAGCATGGTTGCTGTTGATTATTGGTGTCTTCATCTGTTATCTATGATCCTCTCTGCCTTGATTAGGACCACATCAACAATTCTGCTCTTTCTGATACAGTCATACAGCACCTACCTGATCCAAAACCTCAGACTCCTCCCAGTCTCATTCTAATCTCAACTTCAGTATCTCACATACATGGCCTAGATGGCCAACTGAGAGCAGTGAATTTTGAGAGCTCCATAAACTAGTATAATAATATAAGAAAATGTTATTATTTTCAAGTTTAAAATGTCAGAAATCTATTGATAAACTACTAAATATCAATTCTGGTGGAGATATACAAAAATTCTCCTAAAAAAGTAACTTGTATATATATTGAGTCACTGAATATGAACAACTCAAGAAATTCTCATCCAGATGCTGCTTTGAAAAAAGAACTGCGTTTGATGACATCTACCTTACCGGAACTATCTTTGAAGATGGGTGGCTTTAAAAATTACTTAGAAAGCCTCAAATTAAATTCTCAAAAACAGACTGATACTCTTAAGGAACTATTACAGCAACACCATACAAAAATAACAAATATAGAGACTTCTCTAAATGACATTGAAGGGATACTCAAAGAGGAAGAATTCCAAAAAGAATTTCTGCTTAAACAGAATACATGGCTGCTTAACAAAATAGATGACTTAGAAAACAGGGGAAGGAGAAACAACATAAGGATCTTTGGTCTGCCTGAAAACACTGAAGGAAAAGACATTATTTAATTCCTAACAACCTGGATTCCTGAATTTTTTAGACGTGAAAGAGGGACTTTCATTTGGAGTTGAAAGGGCACATAGAGTACTGAGGAAACCTGCTTCTAACTCAAGAAATACTCCACCTAGATCCATAGTTATAACATTTCTTTCATTTCTGGACAATGAACTAAATATTAAAATCTGCTTGGAGAAAATCACCCTTAAAATACAATCAAAGCCTGATAAGGTTTGACAATGATTATTCTTCCAGAATACTAGAACAAAGGAAAAAAGTCTGGCCAATAATAAAACTGTTGAAACAAAACAACATTAAAGCACAACTGGCCTTTCCAGCCAAGATAAAAATACTTTTTGCCAATGAGATGAGAACCTTTAATGACTTCGAAGAAGCTACTATATTCATCAAAAACAACAACATAGTGTCTATCCCAGAAGAAATGGAATGGATGGCCCCTGCCCTTAAAAGAATAAAAGAAACAAATCCTTGGACTGATGCTAGAAAGAAGAAACAAAAAACTGATTCCAAGATAGCTGTCCCAAAAAAAAAAAAAAACTCTTACAACTACATCTCTCAAAATATCAACTGATATGGTACATTACTTGTCATCTGTTTTTATTTAAAAAAGGAGGGTTTCTTAAACAACTGAGAAACAGCAATGATTTATTCAGAATGTTCAAAGAGTCCAATACTTCTTCACAAACAAAGGTAGGTCAAGATTATTTACATTATATATAAGCCAAACAAAGCAACATATGTTACAAACATAGAAGTTTTTGTTCCCCTACTTGAACTCAATGAATACTTATCTTGTTCAGTTTTCATTGATTTTACTTATAATAATTTAAGTAATTAATTAACTAATTCAACAAGGTGCCATTCATCAAAGTTCAGACTCAAATGTAACTAATTAACATCATATATAATAGCAGTGACAGTAGAGTGTTTCGAAAAAATGCTGTCATGGAGACTAATGCCTTCTTCAGTTAAAGTATGATTTAGAAATGTCATGTATATCCTGGTTAAATAATAGTACTAAGCTCTTAGTACAAATGTCATCATTATTCTGTCTAAATAAAGTTAATATCAATTATGGTAGGTATCACAGCTACGAGTGCTGTTTGATCAGTCCTGATATGGTGTGCATTGATGCAGCCGTATCTGGCAGCTAGTACAAATCTAATTATTATTCTGTCTAAACATAGTTAATATCAACTATGGCAGGTATCATAGCTTTGAGTGCTGTTTGATTAAGCCTGACATGGTGTGTGTGGATGCAGATGTCTGGCAGCTGTTGTATGTTGCCGTTTTCATCTCTGGAAAGCTGTGGGTTGTGGCTTGTGATCGATGTTTACTGATGCTTATGTATTAGGAAGAGACATTTGGTGTTTTAGCCTGGATCCAGGGAAAGGGGGTGGATAAAACTGTGATTTGGGATATTTTGGCAGAGAATAGTTTGTTTATACATCTGCTAAGTGAGATGTGGGAAGGCTAGAAGAATGTGTTATCTCTTGTTGTGGTGGCTTGTTGGGAGGTATTTGTTTTATCTGTTTGCTCTCCATTCTTTTCCTGGCTGCTGCCTCGCTGAAAGGGAGGGAATTTAGGCTTAAAGTTCCAGTGAAGTGAAGCTTTGCTTCAGGTGCATTGCAAGCCTCTGGTATGCAGTACACAGACACCCTAACAGAAACAGATGCCCCCAGGTTGCTATGGTAATGGAGACAGACTGACAATAATGCATAACGGCTCTGAGGAGCTTCCGGGATGATTCTTGGCAATGGAGTTTTTGGTTTTAAAAAAATATATATATAATAAAAGGGCTGTTTTAAACCACATGGACACATATTGATGGTCTCCCAACACTTTGTTTAGCTCATTAAGTTGATTCTTGATAACAAAAAAAATAATAATAATAATAAGGGCAATTTTATATTTAAAATGTATTTTGGTCCAAACGCCTTAAGGGCTTACATAAGAGTGGAAGTTTGAGTTACTGTGAAAGACTAAGAGCACTTGGTCTTGTGCAGTACCCTTTGCAGTGGTCTGGGAGGTGAGCTTGCTCGGACATTTTGGGCATATGCGGACAGCTGATTCTATGGGGTGTTTGGGGTTGTCAGGAAGTGCTAGAGAGTCATCAGATTTCCTTCATGGAAATATCTGTAGGAATGGAAGGTGTGTTGAGTCGTTTACTGACAGAGTGGCCAATGCATGGAACAGCCCGGTAAAATGGAACAGGACAAATATTGGTTTGGATATTTTAAGAACAGCCTGGAAACACACCACATTAACTAGTGAATGGTATTCTGGCAAAACTGGATGGGCATTGTTGCCCATGCTTAAAGTACTGATATGTGTGCATGTAAGGATGGAAATATACTTATAACAAATAAGAAACTAGAAGGGTCTCATAATTTAAAGTCTATGGACTGTATAAACATGCTTAAAAGCAGTTAATAATAAGAATAAGCATTACAGCTTGTGGTCTCTCAAATAACTAAGCAACAGCCAAAAAAAAACACACAATAGTTATGTAATGCATGATTTTAGTAAATCTAGTCATAAAATATATATTTACATACTGGATCGGTCAAGGCCCGGGTTAACATCGACTACCACCAGTACTGTTAGCCGACAGGGTGCTGGTGGAAATTGGGTTACTGTTGGCCGAAGGAGGAGAAGGAGAAGAAGAGGGGAAAGGCATGCCCAAAGGCAGGAAGAGAGGAGGAAGGGTAGGAGTGTGGTAGTGAGGGTAGGAACTTTGAATGTTGGCAGTATGACTGGTATAGGGAGAGAGCTGGCTGATATAATGGACAAATGGAAGGTTGATATATTGTGTGTACAAGAGACTAGGTGGAAGGGAAGTAAGGCCGGGAGTATTGGAGGTGGGTTCATATTGGTGTATCATGGTGTGAATGGGAAGAGAAATGGGGTAGGGATTAACCTGAAGGAACGGTATACCAAAAGTGTTTTGGAGGTGAGAAGAATGTCGGATAGAGTGATGTTTATGGAAATTGATGGTGTGATGATGAATGTTGTTAGTGCATATGCTCCGCAAGTTGGGAGTGCGATGGATGAGAAAGAAAAATTTTGGAGAGAGTTAGATGAAGTGGTGATGACTGTACCCAAGGGTGAGAGAGTGGTGATCGGAGCAGATTTCAATGGACATGTTGGTGAAGGGAACAGAGGGGATGAGGAAGTGATGGGTAGGTATGGTGTTAAGGAAAGGAATGCAGAAGGTCAGATGGTAGTGGATTTTGCAAAAATGATGGACATGGCTGTGGTGAATACGTATTTTAACAAGAGGGAGGAGCATATGGTGACATACAAGAGTGGAGGGAGATGCACACAGGTGGATTATATCCTATGCAGGAGGGCCAATTTGAAGGAGATTGGAGACTGTAAAGTGGTGATGGGGGAAAGTGTAGTTAGGCAGCATAGAATGGTGGTTGGTAGAATGACATTGGTGATCAAGAAGAGGAGGAGGAGTGTGAGGGCAGCACCAAGGATCAAATGGTGGAAATTGAAAAAGGGTGATTGTGAGGTGGAGTTCAGGGAAGAGGTAAGACAGGCACTGGGTGGCAGTGAAGTGTTACCAAATAGCTGGGTAACTACAGCAGAGCTAGTAAGGGAGATGATTAGAAAGGTGCTTGGTATGACATCTGGAAAGAGGAAGGAGGACAAGGAGACCTGGTGGTGGAATTAAGAAGTACAGGGGAGTATACAGAGAAAGAGGTTGGTGAAGAAGAAGTGGGATTGTCAGAGAGATGAAGAAAATAGACAGGAGTATAAGGAGATGAGGTGCATGGTAAAGAGAGAGGTGGCAAAGGTTAAGGATAAGGTATGTAGAGAGTTGTATGAAAGGTTGGACACTAAGGAGGGAGAAAAGAACCTCTACCGATTGGCTAGACAGAGGGACCAAGCTAGGAAAGATGTGCAGCAGGTAAGGGTGATAAAGGATAATGAGGGAAATGTACTCACTATCGAGGAGAGTGTGTTGAACAGATGGAAGGAGTACTTTGAGGGGCTGATGAATGAAGAGAATGAGAGAGAGAGAGAGAAGGCTGGATGATGTGGGGATAGTGAATCAGGAAGTGCAATGGATTACCAAGGCGGAAGTAAGGATAGCTATGAAGAGGATGAAGAATGGAAAGGCTGTTGGTCCAGATGACATACCTGTGGAAGCTTGGAGGTGTTCAGGAGAAATGGCAGTGGAATTTTTAACCAGATTGTTTAATGAAATCTTGGAAAGTGAGAGGATGCCAGAGGAGTGGAGAAAAGGTGTTTTGGTACTGATTTTTAAGAATAAGAGTGATGTGCAGAGCTATAGTAACTACAGAGGGATAAAACTGATCAGTCACAGCATGAAATTATGGGAAAGAGTAGTGGAAGCTAGGTTAAGAAGGGACGTGATGATTAGTGATCAGCAATATGGTTTCATGCCAGGAAAGAGCACTACAGATGCGATATTTGCTCTGAGAGTGTTTATGGAGAAGTACAGAGAAGGTCAGAAGGAGTTGCATTGTGTCTTTGTGGACTTAGAGAAAGCATATAACAGGGTGCCTAGAGAGGAGTTGTGGTATTGTATGAGGAAGTCGAGAGTGGCAGAGAAGTATGTAAGAGTGGTACAAGATATGTACAAGGGTAGTGTGACAGCAGTGAGATCTGCTGTGGGAGTGACAGATGGATTTAAGGTGGAGGTGGAATTACATCAAGGATAATCTTTGAGCCCTTTCTTATTTGCACTGATGATGGACAGATGAGATCAGACAAGAGTCCCCGTGGACTATGATGTTTGCAGATGACATTGTGATATGTAGTGAGAGTAGGGAACAGGTTAAGGTGGAGATATGCTCTAGAGAGGAGAGGAATGAAGGTCAGCAGGACTAAGACAGAATATATGTGTGTGAATGAAAGGGAGGATAGAGGAATGGTGAAGATGCAGGGAGTAGAGTTGGTGAAGGTGGATGAGTTTAAATACTTGGGATCAACAGTTCAGAGTAATGGCGAGGGTGGAAGAGAGGTGAAGAAGAGAGTACAGGCAGGGTGGACTGGGTGGAGAAGAGTGTCAGGAATGATTTGTGACAGACAAGTACCAGTAAGAGTGAAAGGGAAGGTCTACAAAAGGGTAGTGAGACCAACTATGTCATATGGGTTGGAGACAGTGGCATTGACAAAAAGGCAGGAGTCAGAGCTGGACGTGGCAGAGTTAAAGATGTTAAGATTTGCACTGGGTGTGACGAGGGTAGACAGGATTAGGAATAAGTATATTAGCGGGTCAGCCCAGGTTGGACAGTTTGGAGACAAAGCCAGAGAGGCGAGATTGCATTCGTTTGGACATGTGCTGAGGAAGGATGCTGGATATATTGGGAAAAGGATGCTAAGGATGAAGTTGCCAGGTAAGAGGAAAAGAGGAAGGCCTAAGATAAGGTTTATGAATGTGGTTAGAGAGGACATGCAGGTGGTTGGTGTGACAGAGCAAGATGCAGAGGACAGGAAGAAATGGAAAAAGGACCCCTAACCAGGAAAAGCAGAAAGAAGAAGAAGAAGACATAAAATATATAATTGTCATATAAGATGAAGCAGTCTGCTGAATTTAGATATTAAAGACAGGATTTAAAAACATGGGCTTGTGTATAACAACACTATTTTGACTTGTCATAAATGACATACACTACATTGGACATCAAGGGGAAGCATGATGATTTTCTTACATAAGTAAATATGCATAACAAGTCGTAATTGCTTTAACTTGAATTTTAGTTTTTGTAATCCATCTTGACCACATATAATACTTAAGCAGTTACCAAGGTAACTAATGTTTTTTACATGACATCAGACTGACAAAGTTGTTCAAGAGCAACATTAGAAGACTGAACTTGAAATGTCAAAGAATGTAACAATCACATTCTGAACAAATAGTATTAAATTGACAACAGACACTCAGTTTAATAACATGGACTTCTGTATAATAACACTACTGATTTAACTTGCCATAAATGACATCTACTATATTAAACATTAAGGGGAAGCATGATGATTTTCTCATATATGTAAATGTGCACAGCAAGTCATATAACTGCTTTAACATGAATTGTGGTTTTGTAACCCATCTTGACCATACATAACACTTAAGTTGTTACCAAGGTAAATAATGTTTTATACATGGCATCAAACTGACAAAGTTGTTCAAGGGAAACAATAGAAGTCTGAACTAGGAATGTCACAGAATGTAACAATCACATTCTGAACACTTAGTATTAAATTGACATTAATCACTGAGTTTAACCTTTGCTGATTATACAAAATAGAATGTTGTCATTTAAATCTAAAAACTTTCAGTACATGCCATAAAAAGGCAATTTATGAAAATGGAAAGGGAACTTGTAGTCATTACTCATAAGTGAATTTGTTGTTTTTAACCTATAATTTCACTCATTTTGTAATAAGAAATGACAGACATGAAAATCTTATGTGTAGGAAATAGGGGGAAGAGGGATGCACAGATAATTAAAATGCACTAACTTTCATCAATGTTCACATAAAACAAACTTGATGCTTTAAGTAAGTTAGTAACAAACAAAGTGATTACTTAAATGTTGGCAAACAATGAAATATAACTTTTGATACATCCAGTAAAATACATTGTATTATAAACATTAGGTATAAATATTATTACCATCTATTTATATTAAGTAATAAGTTTTGAAAGACTTCATCAATAAGGGTCAATATGTTAAATAACTGTGTGCTATAATCTTTTACTGAGGTTTTATATATGATACATCCTACTTAACTATTATTGAATTGCTTGTCATCTATCTTTCATGTAAATATTAATTGCTTATACAATAAGTAGACATTATTGTATTAGAATTCTGTCTAATCTACAATAGTACCATATCTGTTCAAAATAATATAAATATTGCCTATTCCTATTATAAATATTCTCCATATGATAATTCAATTTATGGAGCTCAGATGTTCTGGATTGTCAAGGTATGAGTGATAATCTGACGGATTTAGGTTTATCCATCAGATTAGGAATGATTTTCATTCCATGGCTAGTACAGATTTTAGTTTGTTAACATTTGTTAATTTAAATTTGTTATTTCACAAATACATTTTAGTATGCCTGACCAAAACATTACTTTATTGGTAAACACTAAAAGTATAAAACTGATAATTTCCTTTAAAAGCTCAAACATATACATTATAGTTATCAGAGGAAAATGTTTAATAGTTACAATAAAACAAAAAATACATAGCCTAAATAAGCTAAGATGGATTTAACTTTATTATCTTTAAATACCAATGGCTTAAACAATCCTAGCAAGAGATCAAACCTGCTGAAATATTTAAAACTGAACAAAGCACAAATTGTCTTCCTTCAAGGAACTCATTTCAAAACAAATGACAATTACAAATGGAATCCTAAGGAATATATGATATTGGTGCAATCCACTTATAAGACAAAGACAAGAGGGGTAACAATTTTATGATTAACCCAGAAATGTACACAGACAACCCTCTCCTCCTACCATCCAACACTACAACCTGCGAGAGATGCACTTAGATAGCCAAACTGGAAGCAATGCTCTCTCCGGCCAAGATTGTGCTAGACAGTCAAGAGGAAAAGATTAACACCTGCACTACAACTCAAGCAACTCATAGCCCTTCAAAACCCACACCATCAACACCCACGCATAGCAACACTAAACCCACATATGCGGAGGCCGTTAACATTAACCTTCCTAAGCAACAACGACCTCCAAAGCTGAAATGCAAACACCAGTCACAACCAAAGTGACACATAGCTCACAACACCAGTGTGCCACCCAGCAACAGCCCCTAAGGCAAGACAATGTACCCAACACTTTAGTCACAGGTGACTCTATAGTTAGGCACACTGATGTCCTACTCACCAGGCTGAATAAGGAGAAAATTACAGTCAGCTGCCTGTCGGGTGCCAGGATCCGCCACATAATGCATGCACTCAAGTCACTCCACAACAAGTACAAATATGACTCTGTCATTGTCCATGTTGGAGTGAATGACTTGAGACGTACCTCCCTGGTCTACATGAAAAGAGACATGGAAGAGCTCTCGGATCATGTGGACCAGGCAGGTATGACCCTAGCCCTGAGTAGCATCCTGCCTTCGCCCAGAATGATGTCACAGTATAAGGACAAAATGATTGACTTCAACAATTGGCTAAGCTTCTGGTGTCATTCAAAGGGGATCCAGTATCTGTCTGCCTGGGAAGACATGATTGACAAACCACAATGCTTTGCCAGAGATGGTCTGCACCTGTCACCTCTGGGATTCAGTTTACTGGCTAAAGCTCTTGCCACCCCTATAGTGCCTTTTTTAGGCAAGGTTCAAAGGACAAAACCACCACCATAACAGATACAAGCATGCAAAATCTAAAGATAATGCTGCTTAATGCTAGAAGTCTAAACCTCAAAATGCACTTTCTAGAGGCACTCCTAAAAATGGAGAACATCGACATCTGTGCAATAACTGAAACCTGGTTCAAGGCTACAGAGAGCACCCCAGCAATACCAGGCTACAACTCTTACCACACTTTTCGACCACAAAACCAAGACTGAAACACTAAAGGTGGAGGAGTGTCCATATTCACCAAGGATATTCACACCTCCAGGCTAGTTGCCCAACACAAAGCATCTGAAATTCTCCAGGTGCTACTAACACTAGGTAAGACTGCAATCCAAATTGTAGCTTGCTACAGATCCCCCACCATGCCCCAAGATTCTCACTATACCTTTCTAAACATACTGGAAAATATTAAGATACAACCAAACACCCTAATACTGGGTGATTTGAACTACCCTGCCATTAACTGGGAAAACTACTTGGGTACCAACACCTTTTCCCAATGATTCTTGGAATTCGTAAATTGCAGTGCCCTGAACCAACTAATCCATTGTCCCATCAGGGGCTCCAATATCCTAGACCTGGTTATTACCAACATGGGAAATAGATGCTCCACACCAGTTGTCACCCCCTCATTGGTCAGGTCTGACCATAAGCAAATCACCCTTGACATCCACATCCCACCCCCACCCTCCAGTAAGGAAACCTCCATAAAAACTTCTCCAAAGCCAACTTCATGCTACTGAAGTCAGAAGTGACAAACTTCATGACACCCATGAAGACGAGATCTGAAAGTTCGACTGCTGAATCCTACACTAAGGCACTGTATGAGCACATCCACTCATGCATGAATCATGCCATCTCAAATAGAACCAATATGCTCTCCTCCAAAAAAAGGAAGCCAATCTGGTGGTCCCCTGCTATAAACAAACTATAGAACAGAAGGAAGAAACTGTTGCAGAAAAGAGGAAAATCCCAGGATGCAAAAAACTCCCTCACCAGCCTCAATTAAAAGCTGAGATCCCTCATAAAATCCTCAAAAGCTAGTTACGAAAATAAAATTGCCAAAGATTCCAAAGACAACCACGAGGCATTCTATAGCTATGTCAAGAATCTAAATGGCAATGGTCAGATCTGCTCTGAGCTACAACAGAATGGTATTAAATATACTGATTCCAAGGATATTGCCAATATCCTGGCAGATCAATTTAGTGCCAAATTCACCCCCCTCTCACCCCCTAAAGGGCCCATCTCAATACCAAAAGATTGCCAAATTCCGGTAATCACGGCCACACAGGTATAAACAGCACTCTCCAAAGCTAAGAATACAGCATCCATGGGACCAGATGACATCTCAGGCTGTGTACTACATGAACTACAAAATGAACTGGCACCTCACCTAAGTCTCATGTTTAATCATAGCCTCACCTTAGGCTTCATGTGCACTGAGTGGCACACAGCTACAGTTATCCCACTCCACAAGGGGGGATCCTCCTTGGATGCCAGGAACTACCATCCCATCAGTCTGATGAGCCTGATCTGAAAGGGCAAGAAATGCATTATCATGGAACTTATAAACAAAGACATTGGCAACCTTCAAACACTGGACCCCACACAGTTTGGGTTCATGAAGGGCCGATCTTGTCTCCTGAACCTGATTGACTTCTTCAAATCAGTCTCCAGAGCTGTGGACGAGGGTAAGGTGGTCCACACAGCCTATCTGGACCTCACCAAGGCCTTCAACACCATCCCCCACTCTGGAATCATAGATAAACTTACTAAGCTGGGCATAAATCCCTACATCACTTGATGGGTTGCCAGCTGGCTTACTGACAAAACCCAGACCGTAAAAGTAGCCAACTCCATATCCAGCTCCAGACAAGTGACAAGTGGAGTACCTCTGGATTCAGTCCTGGGACCACTCTTGTTTGCCATCTACTTCTCTAAAGTACAGGCCAACTCTAAGGGACTCTGGCTAACAAAGTTCACAGATGACTGCAAACTGGGAGCCATTATTGAATCCCCAAATGATGTGGATATTCTGCAAAAGGGCCTTACAAAAACAGATGCCTGGTGCCAGAGCAATGGGCTCAAGCTTAATGCCAAGAAATCTATAGTTATCCCCTTTGGAAAAAAATCTGTACCCATGAATTACCACATAGGTGGCAGTACACTAAACACTGAAAGTGTGATGAGAGACTTAGGGACACAGGTGGACAGTGGTCTCACCTTCGATAACCGCATCGCCACAACAGTCAGGAAATCCTTCTATGTAGCACGCCTCATCACTAAGGGCTTTTCATCCAGAAGAAAGGTCATTGTCCCACCGTACTCATCCCTCATAAGACCCATTATAGAGTATAATGCCTTGTTTGGTATGTATCTCACAAGACATCTGCAACAACTGGAAAGGCCACAGAAATACCTCACTAAAAGAATCACAGGCCTAAAGCAGATGGCATATGCTGACCGTCTTAAGAAACTCCAGCTATACTCTGTGGCATATCAAAAAACTCCAGCTATACTCTGTGGCATATCGTCTACTCAAAGGCAATTTCTGCTTAACATACAAGGCCATGTCAAACCCTGAGCTGTTGGGCAAGCTCCACTTAAAGAAATCCCAATCTCTCAGAGCCACACACTCCAGGGATCTAAACCTTGTCATCACAATAAACAAAACATGCTGGAGGGATAGTTCCTGACCCAGAGACTCCCCATACTCTGGAATAGACTGCCTATACATGTCAAGCAGAGTGCCTCTTTGGCCCTCTTCAAAACGAACCTTGATGATTGGATGGGAGATAGGAAATTCACCCCGGGGATCATGTCAGTCGTCCTGCTATACAGGGGTCCAGGGAAGTAAATATTGTGGGAAGAAATATCCAGGGAATTGTTATGACTAGGCTTATATAGGCCCTAGGGCCGATAGCCTAGTACCGACCTATGAACCTAAATCATTTATAAATATGATTAGGAGGAGATTTTAACTGCATATTTGATATTTCTGAAACTACAAATAAAAGACCACTTTGTACATCTGATGTATCAAAATCTTTAAACAAGTGGGTAGAATCATTTCATCTTGAAGATACTTTCAAATTTAAAAAAGATAAATCTTTGTCATTTTCCCATCAAGATCATAGATTTGGTACCCAAACTAGAACAGATAAAATATTTGCTGCCCAAGACTTACACTCTTAAATCATTAATTTCTCAATCACTCCCTGCCCTTTTTCAAACCACAATTCATTGATACTAAAACTTCAAAATGGGTACAAACCATTAATCATTAACTCCAGAATTCCAGATTATATAACTAAAATTAAAGAGTTCAAACCCTGGTTATTATCTGAATTACAGTTCTTCTTAGATATTAATTACACCACAGAGATAAATAAAATAATGATATGGGACTCATTAAAAACTTACTTATTTGGTAAAACCCTAACTTGGTATAAAAAAAATCAGAGAATGGGATTCTGAATTATTAGATCTACAATCCAAATGTTTGTCAGTAAAAGCTGAAAAAATCAAAATCATTTGGAAATGAAAAAGAAAGTAGAAGTATTAAACAATAAATACAACAAAATGTTAACACATAAAACTAGTTTAGCTTTAGACAAACTAAATGTTAATACCTTGGCCACTTTTCACAAATATCTACATAATTTATCTGCAAGAATCAAAATACAATCAAAAGCTAATAACATTAAAAGTATCTTCTATGAAAAGAAAGGGAAACTGTCTTGAATATAGGTGACATTCTTGATGACTATAGAGATCACTATATGGAACATTTCCAAAAAGAAAATACACATATCGATCAATTAAATCTAGATGAAAAATGTTCTAATATAAAAAAAATACCAGAACAATTAAAACTAGATCTGCAAGCACTCATATCCTACAAAGAAATTACAGATACAATAAAAGATGGTAAAAATAATAAAGCTCCAGGTATATATGGCATAATTATGGAAATATATAAACTTTTTCCCTCAAAGATACTATCACTCTTCTATAAAACTCTATTAGAAATTCAGTCACAAGCTTTAATACCACCCTCTTGAAGATATTCCTTAATCACACCAATCCTAAAGGAAAATAAATCCTGAAACCTCTGTACATCATACAGACCTATATCATTATTAAATAATGACTATAAGATGTTTATGACAATATTAACTAACAGAATGAAAATACCACTATCCAAAAAATAAATAATGATCAAACTAGCTTTATATATCATAGACACACACATGACAATATTAAAAGAATAATTTATCTTATAGATTATGTTAATAAAGAAAATAAATACTCATAATTGGCTTCGATATAGAGAAAGCCTTTGATTCCCTAAATTGGGACTATTTATTCAAAATCCTAATGCTATTTGAATTTCCTGCATCCATTGTTCATCTCCTAAAGAATATATATACAAATAATTTAGCATATGTCAAATTAGGTCCTTTTACCTCTGAATCTATACTTATAACAAAAGGCACTAAAAAGAATGTTCCATGTCACCGATTCTATTTGCTCTGGCTATTGAAATATTGGCAGATTCAATTCGCAACAATATAAAAATCAAAGGAATAGTTGTTTATGAGCAATACAATTCTAAAGTAATGCTATTTGCTCATGACATATTACTAACATTATCTAATACAAAAGAGACATTAGAAGAATTAAATATATTAATTAACAAATTTCGCATGACTTCAGGACTCCATTTCAATAAATCAAAATCAAACTTTTTATTTTTAAATTAAAAAACTGCAGACTAAGGGGGATTACATCATAGGGAAACAAGAAACTATCTTAAAATATCTAGAAAATTGAGTTATGCAAGGATAATAATGAATTAGTCTCTACAATAATATCATCAATACAATTAAAATCTCTGTGGAAAAATGGAACAAAATAATATTAACATTTGAAGATAGACTACAGTTAATAAAAATGGTTTTACTGCCCACGATCCTATATATATAGTCTTGGCAATACAACTATTACCAGAAAGGAATATACTAAAGAAATAAATTCATGCCTAATAAAATTTTTATGGTTTCCCAAAAGAAACAGAATAGCTTTAATACATCATATCAGACCATGGAAACGGAGGATTAAACTTTCCTGATATAGAAACATATATAAAACAATCTCAGATTGGATAAGTCCAAATTACTCTGCAAACTGGAAAGAATTACTAACTGTTATATCAATAAATGAATTTGACTTACAAAAAAAATTCAAATAACAGATAAAAACAATTTGCCATGGCACATATTATGTATTAGTATGCAATACAACATAGCTAAATCCACTAAAACTCATATGATTAATTATTACATTGACTCATTTAGGAAAATTATTAATGCAAATATAGATTGAAAAATCTGGTTTGATCTTTTAACACCATTTATAGTCACAAAGAACTTTCCACATAAAATATATAGAGAATTATTAATTCCTGGGAACAGAAAGGTTTGTTGGCTCCAATGTATCAAAGAACTAAAAGTTTTAGATATGCAAGTAATAAAAACAACATACAAAATTCCATACAGGACTGGCTAACTTTACAGATTATTCTTTCATATTCGATTTAAGTAGAATAATTAATAATTCTTCATTTAAGGAAATACCTAAATTTACGAAATACATATATGAAATCATATATAATTATTTTGACATGGGAAACAGTATTTCAAAATTTTCATAATGCTGCTAAACTATAAAACAACACCAAAAACCTCATATTGGAAATATATAACAAAAGGTCACTCAATACAGTTAACAGAAGATATTAAAACAAACATCTTATTATCGATAAAATATACATCCTTTACACAATACTATTAAGTTTTTAATTGGAAATTCTTGGACAGAGCATTCTTAACCCCAGACAAAATCAGTAAATTAGTTTTTCCATAAAAGGAATATGTTAGAGATGTGAGTAAGTACACAATGCCTATTGGAACCAAATTTTCTTTGATTGTGTTAAAATTAAGCCATTTTGAAATGGTATTAATAACATTCTACAAGCTTTATTTAATGAATCATTTTATTTAACTAAAGCTCTTGTATTATTAAATGTGAACGAAGGTCCTCATTTGAATAGGTCAAACATGTATCTAGTATGGACTATACTTGCAATTTCAAGGAAGTGTATAACAAAAAGATGGAATAAAAACACAATACCAACTTTGGAAGACTTCTACAGCCTACTGAAGACCACAGCATTATTGGAAATTAAAATTAAAGAACTAAGAATTTATCCAAAGCCATTTATCAACAACCCTTGGGGAAATGTCTTATCGTTGATTGACACTATACAATAATTGATCAGACACTCTGATAATGGATTGGACATACTTATAAAGTAACTGTATACATTAAGATCTGTTATAGTGTCAGGCTAATCTAAATAGTATACATAGTTATTTAAGATGTTATGTATAAATACTATGGAAGTCATTCAAATGTATTTGAAAAATAAAAAAATTGTGAAAAAAAGAATCACACACACACACACACACACACACACACACACATATACACACACACACACACACACACACACACACACACACACACACACACACACACACACACACACACACACACACATTCTGTCACCGTTTCTCTAATTCTTTCTCCTAGAGAAGCCTGGAAGGCATTATTGTACTTGTTTTTTTTTATTTTACATTTGCTTACTGGGATGGACCGGCTGGGACAGTGCCCATTTTCAGCTGAGGCCCGGGGAGGAAAGCACCAGTCTAAGCTTACATACAAATGATCACAACAAGTAATAGAAATTATAAACAAAATTGACAAAAAATGAGTGCTAACACAGTTACAGGATAAAAATGTAAAAACAAAAATGTTAACATAGTATCAAATAGAATGAGACTTTAAACACTTGAATATAGACAAATATATGGTTGAATTTATATATGTGCAGGAACATAACATTAGTTAGGAAATTAAGCAGGGGGAATTACTAGAATCAGTACACTGTACTGATCCACAAGTACTTCCCATTTCCTCTTCCTTAACTGCAGGGATACTTATTCTATTACTGGGATGCTGCTACCATTTAAATATTTAACTAGTGGCTTATGCTGAGGATAAACAGTACTTGTATGCTTGGTGTGCTAATGTGGCATAGATGATGGCAGTTAAAGACAGGGGAAGTGGCTATTCATATTATTAATCTCTCTTGGAAAACATTTTGTTTGTGCTTATATGCAAACATATTCTTGTACAAGTTTTCAGATACTGTTAGCAAGACAGCACTGGAGGGCTCTGAGCTGAATGCAAGGTTGCTGAGATCCAGGGGAGACAATGATCATAACTCTGCTCTGTATCTGGTCAGTGGAGCTTATTTGGGTTTGACTAGAATAGGCTATTACCTGAGACAACAATTCACATTCACCATGCATCCACAGGTCAGTACCCCTTCTTTTTGTTTGGGGCCATCACTGTGGATTGTGAAACCTTAGCCACCTGGATGCTACATATTAATTGGTGGCAGCAGTTGTGTTTACACATCCAATTTTTCACATGTTAAACTGGTGCCAGTGGTACTGATTTAAAGTCTATATGATGGCTCTCCATAATCTTCTTTTTCTTCACTGGTGCGCTAGCTCACGGCATAGGTAAACCTCTAGAAAATGTTTTTTTCAATATTTTAGCCTGATATCTTTTTTGCCACTACCGTAATTGCCACTACCTTGACTGTCTCTTGTGATAGCTTGTCAGTGCCTATGTGCAGCACAACAACATGCATCCAACACTGCCCCTTGGTGTTCACCTTGGTCACCTCCTCCCATGTCTTACTAAGTGCAAGCATTATGCTGGTTTCCCCAGTATCTCCTATTTGACTTGCTAAGCATCTTAATCCCTTTGGTGACTGAGTCTTCAAATATCAGAACCATCATCACTGCCTGCACCTTGGCTCTCGCCTAACCTTCAAACTGACCCCATGTAACTATCCCCACCATCTATAAACCTCCAGCCTTCTTCACATCCTCTGCTAGCTGTCTCCCTCCCTGTGCTGCATTTGATTCCTTCCCTGTCACTTCTGTACCCAACTTACAAGCACCACCCACTAGTTTCTTTTTCTGGCTCTCTCTCATCTTACTCTTCTCTATCCTATCCTCCTACTGTTGTTCCTACTTCCTGTCCAACAGTTGAGTTTATTGAAATGGCTACGAAGCTAAAAGCCACAACTCCTCCTTTTAATCTTTCCTTTGGTCTGTTCTCATTGCAGGCACATTTTTTCTGTCCCCTTTACATTCTCACCCTCTCTTCTGAATGAGTTCGACCCCCTGCTCACTTCACTTCTGTTCTCTCTTTGATGTTGGCTTCTTCATGGACACCTCTGGCACTGCCTTACTTCATCAAGTTTCACTGCTGCTTTTCCCATCCTTCAACATTGGCTGCCTTTTTTCTGTCATCACTTTTCTTTCTGCTCCTTTTATCCCAACCTTTCATCTGACTTCCACTCTTCTGCCTACCTGTACTCTTCTGACAACCTTGTGCTATATCATCCTGTCCTCTGAGCTGTCTTTCTCTATCTGTCCTACATGTTCCCCAATCTAACACCTAGTAATCTGATGTCCCTCATATCCAGTCCCACTTTGCTTTTGGTCATGTGACTCACAAATCAACTAATGCATGATCGCCTCCCTGAAACTACTCATTCTGCACATCCTCTATCCCATATCAGTCCAAAACTCCACAGGTCAGCCCCCTTCCCGACATCCTCATCACTTCACTGACAACTCCTGCCCCTTTGTCTGTCCTACAGTATTTTCTTTTGGATTGTCGGGATGCTTCTTCTTCCCTTTTTGGAAATTATTAGCAATTTATCTAACTACCACTGTCTGATGGCATGTCTGTGACCTACATTGCAAATCTGTAAATGTCAAGAAAGCGACAATGTAATAAGTAATTAATGGTATCAGGTCAGCAATTAATATGTAAGGTACCTTAACAACAGCTTAAACAAAACAATGCAACAATAAGCACCAGTAGTTTTTTTTTATTCTTAATAAGGTATCCTACACATGCTCCTTGCCAAAAATGTCTAAGGAGCAGACAATAAATGCTACAAACAAAATATTTTTTCCACCTTACACCAGACGTTAAAAACTGAAAATAAAATGACAGCGACATAAGGTACATAAGTTCAAAAGTGGATACTAGGCTAACTGCATTGAATGGCCATTTTAAACCTAGCTATGTTATCCGATTAGACATTTAAAATGCTCTTACCATGATTTGTATTCATATACTTTCCATTTATGAGGGAAACTTTCTGGGATCATACCACTGAGTATTGAAAGGGGACCTGGCTGCAGGTAAGGCATTTAAGCACTGCCTCTTTCCATCAATAGCACAGGGGGCAGTTGTGGGGTAAATTTCCTTATCTCCATCCATTGATCTAAGCTGAATTTGAATAAGGACAGGGATGAGCTTTGATTTACATGGATGGGGAGTCTGTCCCAGAGTAGTGGTATCCTCTGGGATATGTATCTGTCCCCTTAAACTGTTCTGTTTATGTTTCTGAAGAGGATAAGGTCTCTGGCTCAGGTATTTCTGATATTATTTGAGTTGCCGATAAGTAGCAGGTCCATTACTATTGAGTCAGAGGGTACCTTATAGACCAGGCACAGATCGTCATACTTCCCCAGTAAACAAATCTTAATTACTTAAATAAATAAATAAAATAATAGTCTGCAAGAGACTAAGTATAGCAATAGAGATTTGAAGCAGTCTCTGTAAGTTGTGTGGTTTAGTCCCTGTATCCTTTTCATCAGGAACCTCTGAGGGCACTCTACTTGTTACATATGTATGTATGTATGTATATGTATATGTTCCAAGTGCAGCTAACTCTGGGCAAAACTGCAATCCAAATTGTAGCTTGCTACAGATCTCCCACCATGCCCCAAGATTCCCACTCCTCTTTTCTTGATGTACTGGAAGATATTAGGGTTCAACCAAACACCCTAATAATGGGCAATTTCAACTACCCCACCATTAACTGGGAAAACTACTCATGTACCAACTCCTTTGCTCAGCGCTTTCTGGAATTCATAAACTCCAATGCCCTGGGTCAACTTATCCACACCCCTACCAAGGGCAACAATAGCCTAGATCTAGTCATTACCAACATGAGTGACTGGTGTTCCACACCTGAAGTCAATGCCTCATTGGTCCGATCTGACCATAAGCTAATCACCCTTGATATCCACATCCTGCCCCCACCCACCATTAAGGAAACCACAGTAAAAAATTTCTCCAAAGCCAACTTCATGCTTCTTAAGACAGAAATGGCAAACTTCATGACACCCATGCAGATGGACAATAGAGGTACAACTGCTGAATCCTACACAAATGCACTTTATAAGCAATTACACGAGTGCATGGATTGTGCTATCCCTAACAGAACCAGGATTCTATCCTCCAAAAAAAGGAAGCCAATCTGGTGGTCCTCTGCCATAAACAAACTCTACAACAGAAGAAAGAAACTATTGCAAAAAAGAGTAAAATCCCATGACTGGTGGAGCTCTCTGGTCAGCCTCAGTAAGAAGCTGAGATCCCTCATAAAATCCTCCAAAGCTAATTACGAAAACAAAATTGCTACTGACTATAAAGGCAACCACAAAGCATTCTATAGCTATGTCAAGAATCTCAATGGCAACACTCAGATCTGTTCTGAGTTATAGCACAATGGCACTAAATATACAGAACCAACTGATATTGCCAACATCCTGGCAGAAAGGTTCAGTGCTAACTTTACCCCCCTCTCACCCCCTAGAGGACCCATCTCTATACTGGAAAAATGCAAAGTTCCTGTAATCACGGCTGCACAGGTAAAAAACACACTTTCCAAAGCCAAGAACATAGAATCCATGGGACCTGACAATATCCCAGGCTGCATTCTACATGAACTACAGAACAAACTGGCACCCCACCTAAGTACCATGTTCAATCATAGCCTCACCTCAGGCTTTGTGCCCACTGAGTGGTGCACAGCGATGGTTATCCCACTCCACAAGGGGGGAGCCACCACGGACCCCGGGAACTACCGTCCCATTAGCCTGATGAGCCTGGTCTGCGAGTCCATGGAACGTATCATCATAGAACTCAGAAAACAAAGACATTGGTAATCTCCAAACTCTGGACCCCACCCAATTTGGGTTTTTAAAAGACAGATCATGTCTCCTAAACCTGATAGACTTCTTTGAAGCAGTCACCAAAACCATAGATGAGGGTAAGGTGGTTCACACAGCCTATCTAGATCTCATTAAGTCTTTCAATACCATCCCCCACTCTGGAATTATGGATAAACTCACTAAACTAGATATAAATCCCTATGTCACAAGATGGGTTGCCAACTGGCTCATGGACAGAACCCACACTGTGAAAGTAGCAGACTCCAAACCCGACTTCAGACCAGTGACAAGTGGAGTACCACAGAGTTCAGTCCTGGGTCCTCTCCTGTTTGATAGCTACTTCTCTGAAGTACAGGCTAACACAGTAGGTCTTTGACTAGTGAAGTTTGCAGATGACTGCAAACTGGAAGCCATAATCGAAACTCCTAACGATGTGGGCATCCTACAAAAGGGCCTCATTGAGACAGATGCCTGGTGTCAAAGCCATGGCTTCAAGCTCAATGCCAAAAAGTGCATTGTCATCCCATTTGGTAAAAACTCTGTACCCATGAACTACCACATAGGTGGTAGTCTACTTGACACTGAAAGTAAGATAAGAGACCTTGGGACACAGGTGGACAGTAGTGTCTCCTTTGATAATCACATCGCCACAGTGGTCAGGAAATCCTTCTACGTGGCACACCTCAACACAAAAGGTTTCTCATCCAGAAAAAAGAGGTCATTGTTCCCCTCTACTCATCACTCAGTAGACCCATTATAGAGTACAGTGCCCCTTTTGGTATGTACCTCACAAGACATCTACAACAACTGGAGAGGCCACAGAAATACCTCACAAAGAGGATTACTAGCCTCAAACAGATACCCTACGCAGACCGTCTCACAAAACTCCAGCTTTACTCTGTTGCATATCGCCTACTCAGAGGCAATCTCTGCCTAACATACAAAGCTATGTCAAACCCAGAGCTGTTGGACATGCTCCACTTAAAGAAATCCCAATCCCTCCGAACTACACGCTGTAGGGACCGAAACCTTGTCACCACAATAAACAGAACAAGCTGGAGGGATAGATTCCTGTCCCAGAGAGTTCCCATACTCTGGAACAGACTACCTATCTATGTCAAACAGAGCTCCTCATTAACACTCTTCAAGAAAAATCTTGATGATTGGATAGGAAATAGGAAATTCACCCTGGGGATCACTTCTGTGGCTCTGCTCGACAGGGGCACAGGAAAATAATTTTCTTGGGTGGCAAAAGCCAAGGTGCCTTTTTGGCTAGGCTTATAAAGGCCCTAGGGCCAATAGCCTAGTACCTACCTATGAACCTATGAACCTAAGAGACATAAGGACTGGTGGTGAGCATAATGTGCTGGCACAGCATGTTAAGAAAAATTTAGAACATACTTTTAAATGTATGGTCCTGCAGTTATGTACTTTGACCAGAAGAGGGGGTGATATTTCCCTCAAAACAAAACAGATTGAAGCTAACTGGATTGCAGATCTGCTGGCTGATAAGAGTACCAGGGCTTAACAGTGTTCTAACACTAAAACCTGTTCTTAGAGGGTGTAGACCCTGGAAGTTGAATTGATTGGTCCTTCTGGAGGTGTGTGCTGTATTGCAATTTTATTGCTTGAGTGTGGTTTTTAAATAGGTTGTGTTTTATTATGTTTTGTACTTGGATTTGAAAAACAGTTGGATTACTCGAAAGGGCTATTCCTGGTTATTAAAGGTTTTACTCATACTCTGCCGTGGTGGATCCTTTGGGTTTTGTTGTTGCTGAAATATTAAATCAATAAAGTCTAAAACTCCAAATCACTGTACAATTAAGTAATTAAATGTCACCTTTTACTACTGAAACATAGTTTCAAATCAAAACAGTTATGCAGAACTACTGTGAGGCTTTCAGTGTTGCAGAAGATGTACGTTCCTCTTTGTGCAGTACTCACAACATATAGAATTGAGGCATAAATTCTCAGAGTTGTGTAATCAGGAGCAAATAACAAGCAGCTAAAAAAATCACTACTTTTCCTGTTAATGAAGGAGTAGTTCTAATGGGATGCAGTGGAAAAAAAAGAGCTGTCGCAATGTCAATGACATTGCTGTATCACATGCTGCCAGTACAACTGAAAGGTAAACAGCTGTCTCATTAACCTAATTTGCTCTCACAGCTTATAGTTTCTGTTTCATTAAGCTGTCTTTTTTGAAAATATGTTTGTTTTTTCCTCCTTAGTCATCAAGTAGAATCTAAGCTATACAGGAAGAAATTGGCTTGTTTGTCATTTAAAAGTTCATATTGTTTCACAGCAACACATAATGGGAAGGATGCAGTCTCTGCCTTAACGCCTGAGCATCTCAAGCAGTCATAAGAATAGACTTTAAGTCTAGAAGAAAAAAAATATTCCGTGATATAAAGGAATAAACAGTAACTACATTTCAGAAGTCAGAACTTTTCACTAGTATATAAGTAAACAATAACAGCCAGACTGTTGATGTTGAATAACATCATGACAGCAGCTTTACATATATCTAGAGACCAATAAAAGTAATGCCAGAGAACATTTTAGTTTATACTAAATCTACATTACAAGATGAGAGCAGAGCTGCATTAAGGTCAAATGGGACCCTAGGCAGGGTAATGGATCAGGGACACCCCACCACCACATCCCCACCCAACAGCCATTCCAGTGTCACAATCCTTGTCTGTTTCCCCTCGGTTACCGTAAAACACTTCAAACCTGTCAGTGTGCATGCGATTTTCTTCTTCTCACAATGAAAACAAACATGATGAGCAGCAGTAAATTTCTCTACCCTTGAAATTCACATTTACAGAAAATGCATCTGGCCAGTGACAGACTAAGTGTACTTTTGGGATGTTTTCACACCATGGGCCACCTGCACACAATTTTAAGACCATGCATAAAAGCATGCGTTCATTGATTCACTTTCCTGATTGTATTACATTACATTCTTTGTTTAATGCAGCACCACTTATTATTGTTTTAAATTTGTAGTTTTGAACATGTTTCCAGTAAGCAGTGAAACAAAACACATGAACCAATAACAAGGCTACCCATTTCACAACATTTGGACACTCAATCTGCTGTCATTATAATTCACCAATAACAGTCAATATGCACAATCTCTGTAGGGGTAAAAGTTATCTGAATAATTCCACATTAAAGAGGTCCATAGCTAAGGAAGAGGTTGCTGCTGGCAACAACTTTCCATTCCAGTGCTTCACCTACAAATTCAGCATCTGCTGCCCCATAAAGAATAAAATGCCCATGTTACATACAAAAAATGGTAAGCTGGTAATATTGCAATAGGGAATGGCTGGCAAACTGACAACAGGTTCATAGTTACTAAACATCTCATACAAAGGAGGACACACTCAGGGATGTAGCACCCCTCGTTCATTTTATTGCATAGTACTCTTAGCAATTGATCTACCTTATGTGGAAAGAGAACCCACAACCTTTTACATCAAAGACAAGTATGCTGTTACACCTCTGACACTGAACAGTACAACTATGAAACTCTACGACCGACATTGGCAGACTGTAATCCTCAGTGATTTACAAAAACAAACAAACAAAAAAATAATAAACTAAAGGAGACCTGATAGTTTTGGAGGTTTAAAGCACTTTCTTCTCAATAATCAACACTCAGGAACACTGAGTAAAGTCACTTACACACAGACACACACACACACACACACACACACACACACACACACACACACACACACATTTGCTGGCTGATATCCTGCATTGCTGCACTTTCTAAAACGTAAGGATTGCTTCACTCATTGTTTCAGCTGCTGAATTAACACCTCTGTGCTGCATACCCATAGCATGCAAGAAAAAAATGCACTAACAAGATAAGAGATAAAGATAATTCCTTATTTGGAAAATAGCCTCTGTAATACTTGCTGAAATAATTATCAAACGATGCATTCCTGTGGACAAGGTTAGTATACCATGTGCGTCAAAGCTTTGCAGAACTCAAGATTCATAGTACTAAGAGGACGTATACCTCAGTAATTATGACATGGTTAGGTGTGAATTGCAATGTGCTAATCGCATTCCTAAGGGCGTCAGTCAAGCTGCATGGCAGTGTAGGATATGGAGCCTATAACCAATGTCCACAGGCCTCTAAGCAGCCTTCATTTTCTGCTACAGTCTTCTATCTGTCTCAGTCTTATGTGGCTGAGAAAATATCAGCAAGACAGTAACTAAAGAAAAGCCAGAAGCCTTTAAAAGTGTGATTATTACTGCAGAATGCTGTCATTGAAGTACCAAAAAGTACAGTAAGCATTACAAAGAACAGCACTTTTAGCATTTGAATAATCTTAAATTATGATTGGAAGAAAACTGCCCGTTATGTACAACTGAATAGAAAAATAGGTACATTTACTGTAGTAGCAATTATCTGAACATAGACCTTTAAATCTACGGAGTAAAACTGTTATTTTTATTATTTTATGGGATATTTATTATGTCATTTATTAAAGATATAGATTTTTCACATGGATTAAACACAGCTTGGAAGGCTGAAGGTTCTAACCTACCTGTTCACTGCTGTTGTTTCTGTTGGACCTGTATTTTTATCTGTGCTTGGATGCTTCAACTCTTTAAGTATGACACTAGATAGGACAACATTCCAGCACTGATGACCTTACCAATTAGAAACTCCACAAACTGCTTTCACTTCAGTGGTCTGTCATTGCCATTCTGAGCTGTAGAAAGGGCGTTGCATGTGAGGATATAGCCCCAGGCATTTGTATGGACATAATGCAAGAAAACACCAAAACAACTGGTATAAGAAGACACACTCTTAATATTAAGTGCTTCCATCCCACCAATGTGGACTTCATTAGAATGAAACAAAATGCAAACAAATAGTAGGTTATAACCCAACTAATTTACAAATTCCCTCCAGAAAGTAAAAAACTTCATAATTTATTTGATCATTTCAACACACTGTTTAAACTGATGCTCTAATTCAGTCCAGTAAATAAAGTAGCCTCCAGCAATAATTGCCAACATAGTTCATTATATTCTAAGATGGATTGCCAGTCACCACCTTTTTCTAATGGACAAACCTTATCCAATAAGAAAAAAAACTTAAACATACTAAAGTTAATACAAGATAGAAAGTGTATGAAAAGGGTATTGTTAGTGTCTCTTTTCCTTACACAGTAAAGATGCACATAAATTATATGTTTTAAAGGTCTCTCCAACTTGTCTGCATAAAAGGTTTGACATGTTTGAAAGCAGACACTATAAACCACCCCTGCTCTATTACAATTATATTTACCCATGGAATATATATCTCTAACATAACTGACAACTTTGATCTTATTACCAACAATTATGTATGGTTAATAAGTATACTTCCCACATATTTCAATAATACCCCTTCACCAATGTTATCACAAAAATTTCCCTCCAGGATATTTTTAAGATTCCTACTCCTTTTAAAAGTAAAGTTAATATCAGTACCCAATTTTGTCACTAAAGACTTATGCATTCTTATGGACATAGTCCAAATTTTTAACATAATTTCCTTAATTATATTACTACTAAAATTAAAAGAAAATACCATTTTCCTGACAAAAAAGTATTATGTATAACTCCCTCTGTATCTTTTCACACAGTTTAACTGGATATCCTCTATTGCATAACATTTCTTTTAATATTTCCATTTCCCTTACAAATTTCTCCTCCTCTGAAATCATTCTTGACAATCTAACCATCTGTCCTTTACCCAGTCAATATTTTTGTCTATAGGGGTGGTGGCTACTAAAAAGGAGGCAAGAATTTGAAAATGTGGAATTCTGATGAATAGTAGACTCAAATCTCTACTTGTCCAAAGTTTTGTACAATTCAGTATCTTAATAATTAATAGTTAACTTGTTAAAATTGTATGTAAAAGGTAAAAGATAAAAAATTAGTAGATGCATTGATATAAGCCATAAATGAATACCCTTTAAGGACCTACCCATATTAGAAAAATATCATCTAAAAATCTAGTATAAAAGTTCCATGACTGGCTAGACCCATCATTTTCATTTAATTACACAGGAAGAGGTCCTACTAAAGACTCACATACTTCCCTCAATTAGTGTCTGGAGATATTTGAAAGAAAGTTAAGAAAGTTTAAAACTCTACAGTTAGACAATGCAGTCCTGTGGGAATGTATTAAGAAAAAAAGAGTTCCTAGGGGTTTATGCTCCTTCAAATTCCTGAATGATGATGCCTGTGGGTCAGCATTTTATCAAGACTTAGTGGAGCTTTTTAATTGGTCTGGTTTACTACTGGTTTTCTTTAATTTTGAAGGACAATGTTCATACCATGGGCATCCTATTAGGTGAACTTAAAGATCTGGAGGCATTTATCACCAGTGATTTATTGTTTGACTTTAAATCTTTTAAGTTCAATGACATAATTGCAACAGTAATTATGAACTTAGATGCAAGAAACTGGTGACAGATCTGAAAGATTATGAGATGGGTAATGTATATCCGTTGAAAAATAAATGTGGCAATAATGGTTTACGTAGTTGCGGTGCTAATATACCTGTTATTGTTGCTAATGAGGTTGGCCCCATTAATTATGTTAACAACTCTGAATATAATGATTTTTTTGATACTAATGATTTTTTTTTAAATTCCCCCTTGAGACATTCTGAGTGGATAGCACAGCTTCACAATACCTTCAATTACAGGACGGGTGTTCGGAACAAGTCCAGGAGGAACAGGGTGAGGGGACGAACCTATTAAGTGTTTCTAATAAAATTTCTTTTTAAGGGGTTTCAGATTTGTAACTACAATGACTTACAAGTTGATGTTCTTTATGCCAGTCTTTTTAGCAAGGAATTTACTTTTGTACCAGCTAAAGAGATTTCTATGGTGAGTTTACTTGTTGAATTGAAAATGTTTGTTAGAAAATGAACTTTCAATTAATTTTTGAGGAGGGGGAATGAATTGAGGGGTTAAAGAGAAAAAGTTTATATAAACCACTGGTTAACCCTGTTTTAAACCAATTTGAAACATTATGTAAAGCTGAATTTAGGAATTGACTTAGTTTGGAGAGTAAAAATAAATAGTATAATTTAATTCAGCAAAAAATTGGTCTATTAAACCAACTGAGAAAGGATAAGGCTATCAAGAGTCATGAAACCAGATAAGGGGGTGGAATAATATTTATGGACACCATACTATGCAACAAAAAGATTTTTTAGTTATTTGGGCTACAGATACCTACACTACAGTTTCACATCAGGAAGTGGATTTAGCATTTAAAGCAATTGATTTCACTTTGCATGACCTATTAATGATGGGCAATTTAACTAAAGATGAGTATAACTATATGAATGTACATAAACTGGTAATTTCTTCATTTTCTGGTATCCCTAAAGTACATACATGTCTAAACGACCCATCACTTAGACAAGTGGTTTCCTCAGCTGGGTCTAAAACAGAAGCTCTTGCTAAGTATATTGATTTTAAACAAAAATTATTTTTGTGATAAAAATATATTTTAAAAAACTCTTGGAACTTTTTAGATTTGGTACGCAATGTCCACTTTGAATCTAATACTATTTTAGTTATTATAGATGTAAAAGATTTAATCTCAACTATACCACATGACATTGGATTAGAACAGCTTGCACAAGCTTTGGCCTCCTTCAAGGAATTGACTGATAGAGAAGTTAGAAATCTTCCCTTAATGATGGAAATTGTTCTTCACAGCTACTTGATTTTCTTAGAAGAAGAGACTTTTAAACAAATAAAGGAAGTAGCCATGAGTGCGGCATCAGCACCAGTGTATGCCATCATAGTATTGTGGATATGGGAAAAACAAGTGAGTTTTTAATCTGATTTTGGATTTAATATAATATTGTATACCAGATTTTTGGATGATATTTTTCTAATATGGGAAGGTTCCTTAAGAGGGTCTTAAACAATTTATATCATATATCAGTACATCTACTAATTTTGTATCTTTTACATACAGTTTTAGCAATTTAACTATTAATTATTTAGATATTGAATTGTACAAAACTTTTGACAAGCAGAGATTTGAATCTACTATTCATCAGAAATTCACCTATTTGAATTCTTACCTCCTTTTTAGTAGCTACCACCCCTATAGACAGTAATATGGACTGGTTAAAGGACAGATAGTTAGATTGTCAAGAATGATTTCAGAAGAGTAGAAATTTGTAAATGAAATAGAAATAGTAAAAGAAATGTTATATGAGACAGGATATCCAGTTAAACTGTGTGAAAAGATAGGGAGGTATACAAAAGAAGAATGAATAGATTTTAAACCCATTTTAAATGGAGGAAAGTTAAGGAATGAAATCATAGTTATACATAATACTTTTTTGACAGGAGAATGTTTTTATCTTTTAATTTTAGAAGCAATAAAATTAAGGAAATTATGTTGAAAAACTGGAATATGTCCATAAGAATGCATAAGTCCAGTGATGAAACTGGGTACTGATATTAGCTCTGCTTTAAAAGGTGTGTTGGCTTATAATAATAAAAGAGAGTGAATGATTGAATCACTGACATCGTTGGTGTAGAAAGGTCAAGAGAGGTCATGTGATCATGTACTTTACAATAAAAGGAGAAAGCGAGGGTTGTTCCCCTCTTCCATTTTTAACCAGATTGATTGCCTTCACATGTGTTTATTTTCCTCTGTAAATGTATGTTTAACCCAGTTTTCTTGCCCTTAAGATGACAGCACCAACAGGTTATAGGCCCAGGAGGGAAGTAGGAAGCCGATGGCATAGACTATGTTTTGATGGAGATGAAAAGAATTACGAGTTGTGGAAGACAAAGTTTTTGGGACACCTGCGCTTGCTAAGGCTGAAAGACGCCATTTTGCGAAATGTGCAGCAGGACGCAGAGGATGAAGAGAATGAGGAGGAAGGCAACGCTGAGAAAAATGAGGAGGTCTATGCAGAACTAATACAGTTCTTAGATGACAAAAGTTTGTCCCTTGTCATGAAAGAAGCTGCAGACGATGGTAGAGAAGTACTTCAGATCCTGAGAGACCATTATGCCGAGAAAGGGAAGCCGTGGGTAATTTGCCTATACACCTAATTAACAAGCCTCCCAAAGGCTGCCAGTGAAAGTGTCACAGACTATATTATTTGGGCTGAAACGGCCATTATGGTGCTTAGAAATACTGGGGAGAAGCTCAGTGATGGATTACTAATAGCAATGATTTTAAAAGGATTGCCTGAAACTTTTAAACCATTTGCAGTCCACATCATGCAAGATGATAAGTTGAGCTTTGGTGAGTTCAAAACAAGGTTGAGAAGCTATGAAGATACTAAGAAATGTAATGCCAACATAAATAATGATAATGTGATGAAAGTGTGTGGCTTTGGAGAAAGAGTAAAAGCAGAAATTATATGTTATAGCTGTGGCCAAAAGGGACGCAATGCGTGAGAATGCCAGAGGGAATATAAAGGACAGAAACAGTGGTGTATTTTGTGCAAAAACTCCAGCCACAAGGACAGTAACTGCAGACAAAAGAAGAAAGATAATGTGAAACACGCAACTGACGCGGATGTTCACACATTTGTCTTCAGAATAAATGAGCATTAGATCCATGAATTAAAACAGAAAGGATTAATGGTGGACACTGGTGCCACGTCACACATAATTAATGACCTGAAAAAGTTTAAACACTTTGATGCAACTTTCCAACCAGAGGAGCACATTGTGGAATTGGCTGATGAGACTAGACTCTGCGGTGTCGCACAGAAGAGAGGTAATGCAGAGGTATGGCTGCTGAACACAGACGGACACAAAGTAAAGGTGATGATGACTCGGGCGCTGTACATCCCGACGTATCCAAAAACATTTTTTCTGTTAAGGCAGCAACATCCAAAAAGGCCTCGATCAACTTTAAACAAGGACTGGATCAACCCATCTATAAAAACGGCACCAGGTTTGACATAATTGAGTATGATAGACTCTATTATTTAGACACATATGATGAAGAAAACGAAGGTGAGACACATTATGATGCATCTCATAGCTGTTATGACATTCAAGCATGGCATAAAATTCTTGGTCACTGTAATTTTGAAGATGTGCCAAAATTAGAAAAGGTAGTAAAAGGAATGAAAATTAAAGGTAAAGTTGAGAGATCTAACCTAGATTGTGAAACCTGTACGCAAGGGAAATTTGTCCAGAGCAGAAACAGAGAACCAGATGCAAGAACAAAAACTGTGTTTGAACTAGTCCATACTGATTAGGCCGGCCCATTTAAGCCAGCAGCAAAAGATGGATTTAAGTGCACTTTATCATTTACTGATGACTACTCAGGCATAATATTTGTCTACTTTCTGAAAGCCAAATGTGACACAGTCAAAGCGACTGAAAAGTTAATTGCAGATTCAGCCTCTTATGGGAGGGTAAAGTGTATCAGATCAGATAATGGCACTGAGTTCATGTCAAAAGACTTTCAGTCACTACTGAGTAAAAATGCAATAAGACACGAAACATCAGCACCTTACTCACCCCATCAGAATGGGACAGCAGAGAGAAACTGGAGAACACTGTTCAAAATGGCAAGGTGTATGTTGATAGAGAGTGATCTACCTAAAGAGTTGTGGACATATGCAGTAATGACTGCTGCTTTTATTCACAACATATGTTATAACAGGTGTGTGGGACAGACCCCATTCTTCATGCTAACAGGAAAGAAACCTGATCTTTCAAGGATGAGAGAATTTGGATCAGTGTGCTATGCATACAGACAAGATAAGAGGAAGTTAGACCCAAGATGTGACAAGGGGATTTTTGTCGGATATGATAAAAACAGCCCATCATATCTAGTCTATTATCCTGACACAGGAAGGGTCCTTAAACACAGGTTAGTCAAGTTCATTACTACGAATGTAGCTGAATGCCAGATTCAAACAGACCCAGTAGTGATGGATGAAGATTTTAATACCAGAAGAAGTATGCATGTTAAGTCAGAATCAAAAGCTGACAGTCATATCACAAAAGAAATACAAATGAATCACACTGAATCTGTAATAAATGATGGAGACACAAAAATAAGACAAAAAGAGGAAAGGCAGGATACACACTACTCCAAAAGAGAGAGAAAACCACCTGCATACTTGAAGGACTATGAGTGTAAAGTTGAAAATGACGATTATGTGACAGTTAATGTTGACTGTTGATACCGACTAATATGCAACATACCATGGAGCTTTAAAGAGGCCATGACTTCGTCTAACTCAGAGAAGTGGGGTCAAAGCTATGAAGGAGAAACTTAAGCCTTTAAAGGAAAACAACACATTTACACTCACCACACTGCCAGAAGATAAACATGCAGTGGGGGGGTAGGTGAGATTTCACTGTAAAAGACAATGCAGATAATACTGAGACTTACAAAGCTAGATATGTGGCTAAAGGCTAGTCAAGTTGCTGATATAGACTATAATGAAACATTTGCACCCACTGCGAGTATGACATCTGTACGAAGCCTAATGCAGATGGCAACTCAGTATGATTTAGAGTTGCACCAGATGGATGTACAAACGGCTCATTTACATGCTCCTATTGACTGTGAGGTGTATATGGAGCAACCTGAAGGTTTTGAAAAGAAATCAAATAATGATGAAAAATTGGTTTGTAAACTGAATAAGTCATTGTACGGATTGAAACAATCAGGGTGTAACTGGAACAAAATGTTGCACGATTATCTTTGTGGAAATGGTTTTGTCCAAAACCCGGCAGACCACTGTGTATACACTAGACAGGCTGAAAATGAGAAAACAGTCCCAATTATGGGTTGATGATCTCATTATAGCAGCTGGCGACAATGAATCGCTGAACGATGTAAAAGAAATTTTCAAAGCTAAATTTAAATTTAAAGATCTGGGAAAGCTAAGACATTTTCTAGGCATTGACTTTACCCAGAACAGTGGTGAAGTAAAGATGAACCAAAAGAGATACATGACAAAAATTCTTGAGAAATTTGGTATGTCTAATTGTAAAGTAAGAAGTAGCCCCTCTGAACAAAAAACTAATTTTGAATGTGACAGTGAATCTACCGACCCAAGAAAATATCGTGAGCTTGTGGGTAGTTTGATATATGTTATAACATCCAATCAGACCTGATCTTAGCTGGAGTGTAAGTAAACTTTCACAATATTTGTCATAACCGAGTGAATCTCATTTAACTATAGCCAAACATGTGCTAAGGTACTTAAAAGGTACATTGGACAGAGAGCTATGTTACAAGAAAAGTGAAGAGAAACTTCAGCTTATAGCATACAGTGATACAGATTGGGCAACAGATCAAAATGATAGGCGTAGTACAACAGGTTATTGCTTTAGTCTTAACAGAAGCAGACCTATTATTTTATGGAAATCAAAGAAACAACAAACTGTGGCTTTATCTACATGTGAGGCAAAGTACATGGCATTGGCAGCAACAACACAGGAGAGTTTGTATCTTGTGCAGTTGTTGAGTGGAATGGATGGAGAGTGCGAATGTGTGCCAATAACAATATTTGAGGACAATCAAGCAGCAATCGCTTTGTCGAAGAATCCAGTAAGCCAACAGAGATGTAAACATGTTGACATTAAGTATAATTTTGTTAGATCAGCACTTAATGATGGCAAAATGAGCCTTGAATATTGCCCAACAACGGACATGGTTGCAGATATCTTTACTAAACCTGCTATGAAATTGAAATTGAAAGGTTCATATATTACATATTTGGAATGTAAAGAAGAAAAATGATCCAAAATATGTTCCTAAAATGTGTTTGTGTACAGCGTAAGAGCAAGTGGGGGTGTTGGCTTATAATAATAAAAGAGAGTGAATGATTGTATGTGTGCTCTTACACTGATGTCGTTAGTGTAGACAGGTCAACAGAGGTCATGTGATAATGTACTTTACAATAAAAGGAGGAAGCGAGGGTTGTTCCTCTCTTCTGTTTTTAACCAGATTGATTGCCTTCACGTGTGTTTATTTTCTTCTGTAAATGTATGTTTAACCCGGTTTTCTTGCCCTTAAGATGACAGCGCCAACAAGGGGGAAGGAATGTTAAAAATATACTGGAAGGAAATTTTTGCGATAACATTGTTATGGAAATATGTGAGGAGTATAATTATTGCCCATACATAATTGTTGGCAATAATATCAAAGTTGTCAATCATGGTAGAGATATATTCCATGGGTAAATATAATTGTAATACAGCAGGGGTGGTTTATATTGCCTGCTGTCAAACATGTCAAGCCTTTTATGTAGGCAAAATGGACAGACCTCTAAAACATAGAATTTATGAGCATCTTTACCATATAAGGAAAAGAGACACCAACAATGACCTTTTCAAGCAGTGTCTATCGTATGTTTAAGGCTTTTTATATTGGATAAGATCTGCCCATTAGAAAAAGGTAGTAAATAGCAATCCATCTTAGAATATAGGGAACTATGTTGTCAATTATTGCTGGAGGCTACTTTATTTACTAGAATGAATGATAACATCAGTTTAAACTGTGTTGAATTACGATCAAATAAATTATGATTTTTTTTTTATGTTTTTCTTTATTATTTTTATATGTGTTAATGTAACTTATTGCAATAGAATGAATTTTGGGGTTTAATAGGTTGTATATATATATATATATATATATATATATATATATCTTTAAATGACTGTTAAATTAACTTTTTGGAGGGAATTTGTAAATTAATTGGGATATAAATTACTATTTGCTTGCATATGTGTTTCATTCTGATGAAGTCCACTTTGATGGGACGAAAGAGCTTAATATTAAAAGAGTGTGCCTTCTTATAGTGGTTGTATCTGTGTTTTCTTGGATTTTATTTATGTTTTTTATGTAACACCTTACCATAATTTAGTTTTGCTTGTCATCTGTAAAAAACACCAATACTGCCTAATTGATTATATATATATATATATATATATATATATATATATATATATATATATATATATATATATATATATATAAAACCTCTAGGGGTGCAAAATGGATGTATTGGCCTAGGTTCTAGATTTCTTTGCTATAGCTCTGCTGTCATTACTAGGGAAGTACAACATACCAAATTAATTATGCTTTGTGTATCTCCGAGAAAAATAAGTGATGGACTGGTCTGAAGGGCTGTCTACCTTTCAGCTTCTTACCACTAATATTTGGAAGTAATATACACCAAAGCACATTGTGTTCCACATTTCTATATAAAGCCATATAAAGTGTGACAAGTAGAGCTATATAGTCTTGAATAAGACTAAGGCTGAGGACAATATGAGTAACTTTTAAGTGCCACAAAGAAGTACATGAAATTCTAGTATTCCCCAGGTTTCAAAAAGATTGATGCTTTCAGAAATTACAAGTGGAAGTGACAAGCTGGACTGCTCAGACGAGAGGAGGAAGGACTGTTTCACAGAGAGGGTGGTGTGTAAATGGAACTGGCTTGCTGAAGAGGTAGCAGGATCCGAACAGTAACACAATGCATGAAACACGCCTATGACAATTCTTAGGGAACTATTTAAACTGTAAAACCTGCAGCTTATCAAATAGGTAGGGAAATAGGCAAATTATATGGGCTTATCAGTTTTTGTTTGTTCATAGGTTCATATGTTGGTACTAGGCTGTCGGCCCTAGGGCCTATACAAGCCTAGCCATAACAATTCCCTGGCTATTTCTTCCCACACTATTTCCTTCCCTGTTATTGCCTGGGCTTCCACAGAATCTAAGTAGCACTTTCAGCAAGTGTCATAAATGCAAATAAATAATTTGTGGATTACAGTACACTTTTCTAACATATTTTGAGACATGTACTGAAGATTCCTTGTTCTTGGCAAAATAACTTTCTGTGATTATCTTTTACTTGTCTCATAAAGATATCTGGACTTATTTTTCTCCTCATTAAAGTTCAAAATGATGTAATTTATTCATTTGTATTCTTATTGGGACTTACTTCTGAGTTCATTAAATCGCTGAATGATGTAGTTTGGCCATTTTTTATTATTTGAAATTATGAATGCAGTAAGCTTTATTTATTTGTTTCTGTGTCTTTTTATTCTGTGACATTATGAATGCAGTAAGCTTTATTTACTGTTTCTGTGTCTTTTTCACCCCTCCTGCTGTTAGACTACTTCACAAACAGACAGACTGGTGTTTTGCTCTGCTACCTTTCCAGCATCTGATATGCAGTTATTCTGTATGACCTGCAACCCTCCATTTGGCAGCCAGCCAGTACTATGGTATCATACACTAAACTCTAGGTACAGTCCACCTGCACTGCTTAGTAGGGCATAGGGCCAGCTGGCTACTCTGGTGTCCAAACTTATTACTTGAACAATACCTCTCAGATGTACAGAATTTCACAGAATATCCAGATTTTGGCCTCATATTTTTGGTCTGTTCCTCATAAACTTTGTGATTTTCTAGAAAATCATTGAGGATTTAATTACTAAATAATGATAGACATTTACATTTCAGACATCAAGTCCTTCAGGAAATGTATGGTAATGTAAAACATGCTCTTTGAGTAAGTTTATAAGTTTATAAGAGCAATATTTAAAATCTGCCCCTAAATTTGGGCCTTTGTCCCCCATTCTTTTTGGCCTTATTTAGAATTCTTGTGCTAAGACGTTTAGAGGTATGACTTTAACCTGGGTCATCTGGGCTGCAGTCTGGGTTTAATTTCTCTGCATTCTGAAGCCAAATAGTTAGAGTAGCTTTATTCTCTTTTCCAAAACAAGCAGTTGTCATCTGGCTATCTACATTCTGCATACTTAATCAACTGCTATGCTAAAAGGCTAGCAAAGGGAACTTCAGAGTGGTATTATGTGAAGTTTGTAAATAAATGACACTGGATGATAGACGGCTGGCAAACCAACCTTAGAAAGCTTGTTGTTTGTGTTACTGCAAGCTTAGCATAGGTAATCTTAAAATGAAGAAGGAGGGCTGTGTCTGTGGTGCAAAGAGATCGAGCCCTGACTTCAACTCAGGTGACAGGATTCAGTTAGCAGCCCTGACACTATGGGATTCAGGCAGGGAGGGCATATTGAAGGGTTGTGGCTTGCTTACCTCTCCCAGGAGTGGGGAAGGTTGCTTGTACTCAGGAGCACACAGAGTGGTGTGATTTCCCTGGTGGAAACTGGGGCATGTCTGCTTAATGCTTTGTAGAGAGGGTTCAAGTTGCTTGGTGAGAACATTCCTTGCAGAAGTAAAGGGATGGCCTCTGAAGTCACCTTACTGCATATCCTCTCCCTGGTGCATCACTTGTAGAGAGCAGGACTTAGCAGCAAAAGAAAAAACGTCTCGAACCACCCTGATGACTCTCCCAAGTCAGCTCTCAACCCAATGATGGGAAATGAGCAGATGGATTGACCAGAAGAAGGCTGATGATCAACAGACATATGTGGAAAAAAATGTAAAATATAACTAAATAAGTAATAAAAATGAGGAAGAGGGGGGAAACAACTCTCTCCTCAACTGGAACTTGCTTGGGGGTGCTGAGTGAATGCACTATTTTAGCAAGTAAGCTGTGCATGTGTCAAAATCACTCTTGCTCAATCCCAAGTCAGCCAACTGTCACATAATGTCAGGACTTAGCTAGTTCCTCATTTTGAGAGCTGTAAATAGCCCTTTGCAATTTTTATTTTCTGTTTTATGTGATGCTTTTACCTTTTAAGTGGGCTATAATGGAAAACACTTGACACCACACAAGTGAAAGTCCAGAACAGGAGTGCCATAAATGCAGACAGAGTTGCCTGATGATCACATTAAATTCATCAGTGTTTTTTTTATGTAGCACAGCTAGGTGTTTATGTAAAAAGGAATACAGAACTGGAGCTAGAAAGACAGAAAGACAGATGGGACAGGTAGATAGATAAGTATAACAGACACCAGCCTTCCCTTACAAACAAAATATTAAGAAAAGAAAAGGTGAAATGACACGTGTCAAATCCACCACATGATGACTGTTGACTGGAAACTGCTGCTCTTCCAAACTTCTTCAAGCTATCAGAATGATTCGGTAACTGTCAGATGACACTGCTTCTGTATAATTTTGAAAACCAGAGTCTACTATCTTCCATTACAGCTCTTAAGTGAAAAGTGTTGTCACAGTTAGGTGGGGTCTCTAAAGGAGTTTACCTTTCTATAAAGTGCAATAGATAAGCAAATGAGTAAAAAGTGACATATCTATTCTTAATTACTTATTGAAACATTCACTATCCATGCCATTACTTATAAGAAAAATCTCAGAAGACTTTTCTTTTATTTCATTATGATGCATTACAAAAATGTTATAGTTTTACTATTTAAGGCAACACCTTTCCTTCTACAAACATAGTGACAATTTAGGAGGTTATCTTTGAGTAATTTTTTCATAACATTTCTGTTTGGTCCTGTCTGCATGGTTTGGTCCTCTTCTTGAAGGAAAAGCACTGAGAGTAGTATTAACTTTATTGGCAGGTCTACCACAGTACAAATTTCTACTCTGTAAAAACAGATTTGAACCTCCTTGAGATACAGAAAAAAAATCTGTGAAGATATCACTACTGACGGCTGCTTCAACAACAGGAGAAATCTTGAGCAAGCCAACTGCTGACCAGTGTCTTCTAGACATAAATGCATTATTGAGTTTTCTTAGTATTAGTGTGATGATAAGAAATTTTTGAATTGTTCTGTGCTTGTACATAATATAAATATATGTAGTAGAACTATGACTTTAAGAAGTGATGTACCCCACAATGCATTGAGACTGGTCAGCAAGTTGCTAATATGCTAGTGATGAGTGAAGAAGCTGTTAACATTATTCTTGCTGTGCTGCCATTTTGTGTAACCTTAAAGTTACTATTTTTGCTTTAAATGCTGGTGTATTTGTTTCTTAACATTATTTATGCTGGTTAGAAAACTGACTGGTTAACCAAAGGGTCACATTCTGACGATTAGTAATGTAGAATAAACAACCTGTTATCTTCTGATAAACCATATGTTAAAACATTTATGAGCTTAAGAGTGCGAGTTTTACTGCATCATGTGACAGGAAGCTGTTTCTCTACAGGAAGTGACGGCGAACAGTAGCAACCATTTTCAGATTCTGCTCAAAGAGACTCTGACATCTTAATGATGAGCTTTCATATTTTAGGGCAGTGACTCATACTGGCATACCAGTGCAGACTGAGTGTCCCAAGTTGCAACAGGAGAAACCTAGAATGAAAGTTTTCCTTACATGTATGCCAACCAAGCTAACTTCCATAATGAAAGCTTTACAGAACAGTGAATATGCTGTGTCCAGTAATACTGTAAATGGCAAACAGGAATCCACATATTCCCCCAAATACCATAACTAAAAGTCTGTTTTCTTATACTTGGCATGACAATCATGGACTGCTAACAAGTAAGCACCAGCTCTACCAGGTACATATTCTAGCAGTGTGTTTTTTATACAACTACAAACTGCAAGTTGGATTTCTATCCATCAGTAACTCTGGTTCCAACTAAAAAGAAACAGAAATAATTTAATGTCCAACCTCAGTTTATCCCCACTTACAAACCAGAAACTACACCACAGCATTAGTGTCAAATCACCCAGTGTGCCAAGATCCTCACAAATTTAGAACACTAGTAGATACCCAATCAGATAATGCCAGCACCTGCAAAAAAAGAACATGCAAAATAAGACTTCCTTTTTATTCAACAGCAAAGGGATGCTTTATCCTCAAAGTGAGCTACACATAATGAGGCACTTTCACTTAAAAGGCATTTATCACACTTTCAAGAAATGTATCATGTGACACCTGTGCATCCTTCTTCCTAGCGTTACTACTGGGGATCCATTAACCCTCACCAGTATCTTCCATTAGAAACAGCAAGACCACCTTCTCTTTTCACCATTATTTCTACCAGACAAGGTACATGGCTTCACTTCTTCAAGGCCATCTATGAACAAAGGTAAGCAGTATAGAAAGACCTTCCTTTGGGAAATGCCTTGTCTCCTGTGTGTTCATTTGGCATTGCAGCTGTTGAATACAGCTTGGCCCTGTGTTTGCATTTAGGCCATACCTACAAGGACCTACAAGGTCCAACATGATAAACTATGCAGTTTGAGTCCACGTGTTCATTCTGAGAGATGATTTCCACCCAGGCTGCAAAAAACACCCTTTAGAACAAAAGTGATTAATGAAGGAGACATTTTTCATGAAGGGGATCTTAGGATAACTCTTAAAAATCTAAATCAAGAACAAAAGAAAATCTGACAAGCTTACAAGTCTGCATGTATATAGGTGAACATTAACTCACTTTTCCAGAGTACAACATTTTCATAGAATATGCCATTTATGGGGCTTTTACCTAATAATCTTTTTTTTTTACTTTTTAATGCACAGTTTTTGCTCATAAGGATAATTGTATATAGCATTTAATAAAACATAGTTTATGAAATCCACAATGACAGCACACTGTAAAATGAGACCCTTATAAGATTATGCTGAACTTTTGACCCCAAACACTTTATGATTATAAAATCTCTGCAACAGCATTCACTTTGAAGAACACAACTTTGTTGTTTTGATTTCTTCTTTTGTAAGGGTAATTTCTCCAGATTAACTTACAAATATAGATGCTTTTTTAACCACATACAGGAGACTATGACTTTTATAGCTCTCTAAGCCACTTTGAAGAGCACAACTACAAAACACATTTTGGAAAATAATTTGGTAGTAAAAGTTCAAAATTCAGGAAATAAACTTTATAAAATTGTGGTAATTGTCATTCAAAGGGGATCCAGTGTCTGTCAGCCTGGGATGACATGCTTGTCAAGCCACGCTGCTTCGCTAGACAGGCTTGCACCTGTCACCCTTAGGCTTTCAAATTCTGGCCAAGGCTCTTGCCACCCCCATAGTGCCCTTTTTAGGCAAGGCTCAAAAGACAAATCCACCGCCATAAATAGCACAAGTAACAAAAAACTGAGGGCAATGCTACTCAATGCCAGAAGTCTAAGCCTCAAAATGCATGCACTCGAGGCACTCCTCAGTATGGAGAAATTCGATATGTGTGCAGTAACAGAAACCTGGTTTAAGGCTCTAGAGAGCACCCCTGCACTACCAGGCTACAACTCATACCATATATTTCAGCCACAAAACCCAGACCAAAATTCAAAAGGTGGGGGCGTATCCATATTCATCAAGGATACCCACACCTCCAGGTTTGTGGCACAGCACGATGCTTCAGAGATCATCCACGTGCAAGTAACAATGGGCAAAACTGCTATTCAAATTATAGCTTGCTACAGATCATCCACCATGTCCCAGAACCCCCAATTCACATTCCTGGAAACACTGGGAAACATAAAGGTCCTACCAAACACCCTGATATTGGGTGATTTCAATTACCCAAACATTAACTTGGAGAACTACTCAAGTACAAAGTCCCTTGCCCAACATTTCCTAGAATTTATAAACTCAAACGCTCTGGATCAACTGGTCAACACCCCTACCAGAGGTGACAACATATTGGACCTGGTCATCACAAACATGGGCGACTGGTGTTCCACACCTGAGGTCAACCCTTCGCTGGTTAGATCTGACCATAAACTAGTCACTCTGGATATCCACATTCCACCACCACCCATGGTCAAAGAAAGCACCATGAAAAACTTTTCAAAAGCAAACTTCACGTTACTTAAGACCGAATTGGGAAGTTTCAAAGCCCCCATGCTAAAGGATAACACTGTCCAAGCTGCAAAATCCTTTACTAATGCACTCTACAGGCACCTACAAGAATCCATGGATTGTGCTATCCCAAACAAAACCAAGACTCACTCCTCCAAGAAAAGGAAACCAGTCTGGTGGACCCCTGCCATAAACAAGCTATACAATAGAAGGAGGAAACTAGTACAGAAAAGAGTAAAATCCCAAGAAGGGAAGACATCCCTGATCAGTATCAGCAAGAAACTACATTCCCTCATAAAATCATCCAAGGCTAGCTTCGAAAGAAAAATTGCCATGGACTCCAAAGATAACCACAAGGCATTATTTAGCTATGTCAAGAATCTAAGTGGCAATTCTCAGATCTGCTCGGAGTTAGTGCAGAATGGCACAAAATACACTGAACTGACCGATATAGCCAACATCCTGGCAGACAGGTTCAGTGCAAACTTCACCCCCCTCTCAGCCCCAAAAGGGCCCATAACTATACCAGAAGAATGTAGTGCCCCTGAAATCACAGACACTCAGGTTAAAACAGCCCTCTCCAAAGCCAAAAACACAGCATCAATGGGACCGGACGGTGCCCCAGGCTGCATCCTACATGAGCTCAAAGATGAACTAACCCCTCACCTAAACACACTGTTTAAACTCAGCCTCTCCACAGGCTATGTGCCCACAGAGTGGCGCACAGCAACGGTTATTCCACTCCACAAAGGTGGAGCCACAACAGACCCTGGGAACTATCGCCCTATAAGCCTGACTAGCTTGGACTGCAAAGCTATGGAGTGCATCATCATGGTTCTCATTAACAGAGACATTGGAAACCTCCAAACACTGGACCCTACCCAGTTTGGCTTTGTTAAGGGCAGATCATGCCTCCTAAACCTGGTGGATTTCTTTGAGACAGTTACCAAGGCTAAAGACAAAAAGGTGGGCCACACAGCCTACCTAGACCTTGCAAAGGCCTTCGACACCATTCCCCACTCAGGTATTATAGACAAGCTCACCAGCCTGAACATAAACCCCTACATCATGAGATGGGTTGCCAACTGGTTCACGGACAGAACCCACATGGTAAGAGTTGCAGGGGCTAGGTCTGACTCTAAACCAGTTACAAGTGGCGTTCCCCAGGGCTCAGTCCTAGGATCCCTCCTGTTCGGCATGTACTTCACAGGCAAGCACAGGAGGGCTATGGCTGACAAAGTTTGCAGACGACTACAAACTATGGGCTATAATTGACTCTCTGGCTGACAAAAACCATGGCCTCAAGCTAAATGCCAAAAAGTGCATAGTCATCCCCTTTGGAAAAAACAAAGTACCCAAAAACTACCACATATGTGGTAGCCCCCTAAATACGGAAGACATAATAAGGAATCTGGGGACCCAAGTAGAGAGTAACCTCTCCTTTGATAATCACATTGCCAAAGTGGTTAGAAAATCCTTCTGTGTGGCCCACCTAATCACAAAAGGGTTTGCATCCAGATCGAAAAAGGTCATTGGGCCCCTCTATGCATCACTCATCAGACCCATCATAGAGTACAATTCCCCATTTGGGATGTACCTTACAAGACACCTGCAACAACTGGAAAGACCACAGAAGTACCTCACCAAGAGGATCACCGGTCTCAAGCAGATGCCCTATGCAGCTCGACTGAAGAAACTCCAACTGTACTCGGTTGCGTACCGCCTACTCAGAGGTGATCTCTGCCTGACATACAAGTCCATGTCCAACCCAGAATTGATGGACATGCTCTTCCTAAAGAAAACCATATCCCCTCGAGCCACACACTCCAGGAATCTAAACCTCACCACAACAATAAATAGGACGTGCTGGAGGGATAGATTCCTGTCTCAGAGACTTCCCAAGCTCTGGAACAAGATTCCAATCTACATTAGGCAGAGCTCCTCGCTAACCCTCTTCAAGAGAAACCTTGATGAGTGGATGGGAAACAGAAAGTTTACCCCGGGGATCACTTCAATGGCTCTGCTGGACAGAGGCACAGGGAACTAATCTAAGGGGGCGGCGAAAGCCAACACATTACGGCTAGGTTTATAAATGCCTTCGGGCAGATAGCCTAGTACCTACCTATGAACCTATAAGATGTGGGCCCAAATTTATAAAAATGCCAGTGATATAAACCAGCATTGTGTTTGCTGAATGTACACCAAATCATTGGCAGTTTCAGTGTTTCATCATATAAGGAAATCATAACCATACGCTTTATATTAGCAGTCTCTTTTGTATTTGTTTTTGTTGTTTTACTATTTTTTTCTGAACTTGAAACCCTGTATGCTGACTTAAGATGTATGAAATGTTATACTGAACTCTGGAAAACATCTGAGGTAAGGATCTAGATATTAGGCTGAAACTCACAACATTGAAATTGAGTGGTTGAAAACTCATTCTAACTGCTATTTGTAAAAATGTTATAGAGAGAAATAGTGAAAGCTTATTGGGTAATCACTTTTGAAGTGTTTTTAAGTTTGTGCATTCCTGCAGCAATTCACTCTGTATGGTCTATTCTGTTCTCTTTTTCCTTGTCTATCTGACCATGTAGTTAATATATTCAAGTAATGGGTGTGGTTGGAGGGAAAAAAAATAGCCTGTTTTCCACTGTATGATGTTTTAACTAAATGTAATTTGTCAAAACATGATTGCAAGTGAGTTTTCAACATTTACTTTCAATGTTTTAGAATTCAAGCAAATTGTCATTATGACAATGTGTATGCTACTTATATATTGGCATTAGGCTTGTAGAAAGCAAAGCTACAAGGAGCCTAGTTTAACCATACTATAAATATTTTTAATTTAAAATCTTATGTTCCACTACATCCTGCAGTGTTCATTTTGTCTCTGCACTATTTATGAAAGGAATAGTGAAATGTGATGTTAGTATTTCTAGTTTGGTACTGTAATGTACAGTTACACTACAAATCCCTACCCGACATACAAATTTAGGTATTTACAGTTTTAGGATGGCTCCCCTGTTGTAGAAGGAAGTAATAGTCTGCAATAAAACACAAAAACTGACAGGCCAAAAAAGAGCCCTAAAGATGACAGAGACTATTGAGGATAAGGAAGACATTATGTATTGCTACTATTATGCAAGTAGCCCAGAATTTCCAAATAAAAGATATCCAAAAAGATTAAGAGAGAAATTAGAGGAAAGAAAACTATTTGCACAAGAAAAACTGTCAAAAACTTCAAATTCAAATGTATGTTCATTAATACTACAGATTCAAGAAAAACATTATATAGACCAAGAAACTTTAGGAAAAAATAGTGACAGAGGAAGTATAAAAATATAAGGAAGAAAACCTAGAGATTTTTGAACAGTATAAAAAAGAAACATCAACATGGGAAAGAAACAAAGATCTGATATGGTAAAATATATATGTAAAGTAGAAAGCCAAACTAATCCATACAAAAAAGCAGCTCAAAAGATATTTGAAGAGAAATACAGGCAGAGGCACCCAGATATGGAAAATTTCACAATGCAAAAAATAAGATCACAAAGGATGAATGCTTAACAGAAGATGTGTAGAAGTTAAACAAACAGAAAATAAAGTTATGGAATGCCTACAAAGTTAATGGTTTAGTGCAGAGTCTAACACAGGTTATGTTACAGTATGACTGAACAATGACTCTCCAAAGTCAGGAGAACAGGTAGAGTGGGAGACATCTGAAGAAGAAATATGAAAGAAAAAGAGAAGGTATGCAGATAAATATGAAGGAAAGTACAAAACAAGCAATTCATTGATGACCCAAAAAGTTTCATAGATAATTGGGAAACAAAGCAAAAGGAATAGAAACACCACCAAAAAAAAGAAGAAGAAATAGACACATTTTGGAGAAATATTTATGAAGATACTGTGGAACATAACAAAAATATTGAATGGATAGAAGAACTAAAAGAAACAGTAAGAAGTTTAAATATACAGGATATAAAATTAGATGAAGTAACAGCCAGAGAAATTGAAACAAAATTAAGAAACGCTCCTAAATGGAAAACCCAGGCCGAGATTCAATACCTAACTTCTGGCTAAAAGTATAAATATATTTACAAAAAGATTTAGCTCTGAGTAAGAACTATTTATACGTGCATCCTAAAGAGACACCAACCTGGTTAACAACAGGAAAAATGATACTCCTTCTTAAGAATGAACTGCAAGCTATCCTAAAAACTATAGACCAATAACTTGCCTTCCAATGATGCATAAACTAGATACTGGAATTGATGCCAACAGAGTCTATAGTAATTTAGAAAAAAATTCACTCATGGCAATATAACAACAGGGTAACAAAGAAAGCCATATGGAACAAAGGATCATTTGTCGTAAAATAAAGTCCTAATTGAAAATTGTAAAAAGGGGAAGAATCTAAGTATGGTGTGGATAGACTACAAAAAAGCATTTGACAGCATCCCACATTCGTGGGTAAAGAAGTGTTCAGATGTATAACATACACTCTACATTGATCAATTACATTACAGTGACTATGAAACAGTGGCAAACCACTTTACAGCTAAGCCAAGACAAAGGACAAATTATTATCCTAGGGATAAAAACTCAAAGGGAATATTTCAGGGTGACTCTGACACCACTGCTCTTTTGTCTTGCCCTTAACCCACTAAGCTGTCTACTTAACAGATTCGGTCATGGTTACAATTTGGCTCCCAGAAAACAGCAAAGTGTAAAGACTTCTCACTTTCTTTTTTGTGGATAATTTAAAACTATATAGTTCATCAAATGAGGAGCTGAAAGTACAACTGCAAGGGGTCAAAACTTTCTCAGATGATATAAAAATGTAATTTGGCCTTGATAAATGTGCAGAAGGACCATTTAAAAAGGAAAGTTGCAGCACCAGGAAAGTTGCAGCCTGAAACAGGAATGTGATGTAAAGGAACTTGCGAAAGAGGAAGTCTATAAATACTTGGGAACTGATTAAGGATCAACAATAAAACATGAATAAATGTGAACAAAACTCAGTAAGGAATATTTTAGAAGACTGACATTAATACTGAAAATATTCCTGACATCTAGGAACAAAGTCCAAGCTATAAACCAACTTGTTCTTCCTGTTCTAGCTTACAGTTTTGAGGTGATCGACCAGGCCTAAAAGGTATTGAGTCAGTTGCACAAGAAAACAAGAAAATGGTTCATGTTTATCAAATGATATATAAAAATCAGTGTATACCAAGGTTATATATTCCTTATTCTGAAGGAGGTATTGCCTTCCTCAGAATCAATTACATGTATAAATCTGCAATCATAGGACTGCATACATATATGCTGACTTCACCAGAACAAGCATAATGAAACTTTTAAAACATGAGGAGAACAAGTCTAAGATGACTTCTCTGCTTGGTTTAGCAGAAGTATATCAGTGTCGACCAGGAATGGAAATCAAATCAGAAGTAGACAAAAATCAGGCAGCAACTAAATGTGACAAAAAACAAAAGAAGAAATGTAAGGAGAAGGATCAGATGAGAAGGCAAGAAATGTGGAAAATGCATCAATATAGTTGCAAATTTCAGAAAACTCCTGAAACAACCTCATTTTGATCAGGATCTGACACAGAAATGGTTAAGGAGGGGTAAATTTAAACCAGAGATGAAAGGTTAATATTGGCGGCCCAGGATAGTGGACTACTTACCCATTGGTTTACAAAGTCCATCAAGTGTGTGGGAGAAACAGATAAATGCAGGTTTTGTAAAACACATCTGGAAACAGCCACATATCTTGTTGCTAGGTGTGATACACTAATGGCAGAGGGCCTTGATACTGAAAGGCATAATAATCTGGCAAGATTGTTGCATTGGGGATTGTGCAAACATTACAATATTGAAGTAGCTGGGAAGCATTGGAAACATGACTTGTAAAGCATTTACATATAATGATGAAGATTGTATCACGTAGGATCACCCGTTACTAACAATTCAAAAAACAGATGCAAAAAAATCAGATACAGTGGTCCATGAAAGGAAGACAAAAGTGGTATTGATCAGTGAATTTGCTACAACCAGTGATTACAGTGTCTTACTTATAGAGAGACATAAAATACCAGGATATGAAGACAGATACAAGGGCAATGTGGAAGAAGGATAACCAGACAGTTCCAATAGAAGTAGTTACAATGGGGCTCATTAAAAAGAATTTATAGTCATATTTAGATATGCTACATATACATGTAACTCCATATGAATTACAGAAGGAGTCAGTTCTGGGCACATTGTGGGTGCTGGAAAGAGCACTTTTGGCTAACATCAAAGACTGAAACAATAGTGAATCATGAACTTTAATCATACTTTGACTTGGGAATGGGATCCATTCCCATCGTGGTATTAGAAATCCAAAAGATTTGGTGAAATTAAACTGGCACAACCCCCTCTCCAGAGCTCATGTTTATAAATGCCAGCCAGAGTGTCTTGTACTACTCTGAATGGCAATAAAGTTCATTTCTTATTTTCAAAACTGGAAAATCTGGGGATATGTTAGAAAGGTGAGCCCTTCTGTTTGTCAACAGATAGGTAGGTGATCCATATTCACAATGTCAAACCTAAGCATCACCAGTGTCCTTTCGTGGCAGTGAGACCCAGACAACAACAAAAAGATGAACGTAGACTGTTTTCACTTTATCTCTGAATTTGTCTGATCTCAGACTTGGTACATATATGAGTGTACTTTAAATAATCTACATGACCAAATATTGATGTCATTAATATCAACACACAAAAAAAAAATAAAAAAAAATGTTTGCATGTCATTACGTATGCTCTGAGACATAATCTCGGAGTCTATAAGAATAAAATAGTGTTTTTTGCAGATGGTAAGTCCCCCTGCAGCCCCCATGTGGGGGGCTGCTTCCCCACACCCCCTGCTAATTATGTATTCTAACTTTGAGTTCACCCACGCTTCTGGAAAGGGGAACATTCCCCACCCCCACTAATGTAGGGATCTTGCACAATTAAAAAACCTAATGAAAAATCATTAATGACTACTAGAAACTCAAGAATAAAAAGATATTATAAGTTTGAAAATCCTTTTATTTTTCACTAAATAAATGCTTCAGTTTCACAACGTGTAAAACTTCCTCAGATCTTGCACAATTGTCAACCATTTGTTTTGTTGACTTTAATGTTAGTCAACTACATTAAGAGATCCAATATATACATAAATATACATATATGGTAGACAGACAAGTTGTCGAATGGTGACTTGTCAAAAATCAGCTTCTTGAACATGCCAGCTTTGCTGTTATGTGAGATTATGGCACAGTGGGGATATGGGAATTTGCCTTTTCCCCACAGTAGTACAAACTCAGAGTGGGTACATATGATTAGCTCCCCTGGAAAAAAATTAAACAGTTTACTGTTTTTTTGTTTGTTTGTTTATTTATTTTATTTTTGTAATGCTGAATTTTGAGAAGTTACTTACATACATACAAATATTTAAAGCACAGGCATTAATACCCTTCTAGCCTGCCAATATACCAAAACAGTTGTTCCTATAATAAGTGTCCAGGCTGTTCTTAAAACATCAAAGCTAGTACTTGCTTTAATGTAATTTGGTAGTCTGTTCCATGCAACAGCTACTCTCTCAGAGAACTAATTATTACACATCTTATTCCTATAGACTCTTCTACATAGGTTGTCTGACAATTCCCTACTACATTTTGATAAACCCAAACATTCCCAGTGGAAGTTGTCTTTAAATGCCCTGTTACACCTGAATTAGGTCTCCTCTCAAAAATCTATAAGATACTGTAAAAGTTCAGATATTTTAGTCTTTCATAATAACTTAAATTTTCACATCCGTGGATGCCTTTGGTATATTTATGCCATACATTTTCCAGTATACTCATGCTTGTTTTCTTATAAAGTTCCCATATTGTTATTCCATACTCAGGTTTGGGTCTAATGCAACTAACAAACAATGACTTCATTACTTCTGATTTCCTAGACTTTATAAATCTTTTTGTACAACCTATAGTTCTCTAACTATTATTAACCAATTGTTTGATATGATTGGAAAAAACTCAAAGCTGGATCTACCCATATACCCAGTGTGACACCTGTGCACTGGCCCAGCAATCAAGGAGCCTTAGTCTTCACCACTAACACAAGTGAGGGGCATCCATATAGGGGAAGGATAATAAATACACACACAGTAAAGTACAATTTCCCTTAAGAGCACACAGAGATCACAGTCAGTCTGGGGCTGGTTTCTCCCTTTCTCTCCAGGTCTTCAATAAGACTCCCCACTGGCACAGCTATATCGTCCAGATCTCAGCCTAGTGGGCAAGCTAAAACCTCCAGCAACCTCTCTGTCCAACCAGTGCTTCGTGTCCCTGCCCAAGTAGCTGACACACTCACACTTTGAGATAAGTCATATACAGTCATACAGACACTCATGGGAAAGGCTGGCACAGGTTCTCCAGCTGTGCCCCTTTTACCCAGACTATATGGTAGTATCACTTGCCACCACCCACTAATATTTATCAGCTACTAAAAGGCCCTTATGAAAGAGTGTCTAATTATACTGTGTAATATTATTATCCAAATGGTAAATGTGACTGAACAGCAAGGTTATTGGAGTGGCTTTGTACAATATCACTAAATACATGCAATGTACTCTTAGAGCTTAAATTATCTCTACACAAAACAGCCACAGTTGAAAGGCTTAAAAATATTTAATAATAAATAATAAAAAAACACAAGACAATACTTCTTACTACACAGTGCTAGTCAAGAGTTCAGAGATCACAGAGAAATACTTAAAATAATACAGTAGAAAAGTACTGACATCAATACAGAAAAAAGACTAATCTAATCTTTCTAGTTACTAGTTATATCTAAGAGAAAACACAGTTCTAAAATAAACTTACATACAGAACACAGGCAGAGTGCTGGTGAGTTGGATGTTCTCAAGACAAATGCTCCATGCTCTCATTCTTTCCATCCTTAAATTGATAACACAGTACCACTGATTCATTTTAGATTACATCATTTCTTTCTGGTTCCCAGGCTAACAGAAACTCAGAGGTTAATAGCTATTTTGATCTTGCAGCTGGTCAGAAAGCCAGAGCAATAAAATAAATTATACATGTAAATTCTAGTTATTAACTTTGGGCTCAAAACAATAGACAGAATGTCTCCCTCTAGACATCTCGGCTCCGAGTTTTAGATCAAAGAATTTCACAATGCTTGACTTATCAGCTTTCCTACAGCAGAGTGCACTGTTGTTGCATTTTTTTCAGTTCAACATCTAATACAGTCTTTTCACATTTCAGAGAACAAGCCTGTGACTTACATTAATATTTACAAATGACAGAATTATCTACAAAATTCTATCTAGCTAGGCTGGCAGCCTTCACCTATCTTCTCACCCAGGTCTTTAAAAGAATCTACAGTTTCAATCACTGTGTGCTGTAGTAAATATTCACCTTTCAATTCATGTCTCCTAAATTTCATATGCTTAGTTTTTGATGCATTTATCAGCATATTATTTTCCTGTGCCCAAATGGTCAATTTAGTCAAGGTCTTTTATAGTCATGCCCTATATGTTACACATGTAATCAGTTTACCCAATTTCAAGTCATCTGCATACAGACTGTAGAACATCTCAGATGAAAAAGATAGATTTGAAAGATACAGTCTGTAAGTATGGGCCTTGGACAGAGCCCTGTGGGACACTGTGACTGTAACCAAGAATTTCACCTGTCTAATTGCTGTATGATACTTGTCATGTCCTACTTATAAGCCATGTAGCTATCAATCTTTTAAAGAGTACATAAAGACCCAGTTGCTCTAATTTATTGATCAGTGGTTTATCTATAACCCTATCAAATGCTGAAGTTAAATCGATACAAATTACATCACAGCACAAATTTGCATTCATAGCTGCTATTATATTGTTATAGAACATTACGTTACAAGTAGTAGGAGATCTATTTTCAATATATGCATGCTGATATATGATTTCAATTCCCAAGTTTTTCAATTCTGACAATAACTTATCCAATATTACCTTCTCCATTATTTTTTCCACAACATGAAAGTAGACTTAAGGATCTGTATGACTCTGCGTTTGTCCTACTCCCTTTTCCCTTAAAGACAGGATTAATAAGTGCATGTCTCCAATCCTGAGGACCATATTTATACAACCTGGTAAATAATAGATATAATGGTACTGTAATTTCTTGCTGAAGAGTTCTCAGGTTATTACTAATTCTATCTTCTCCCTGTGCTTTTTTGGATCCAGTTTGCATAGTTCTTTTTCAATATAAACTAATCTGATTTCAGTATCTGAGGTTATCTGGATGTCACTAGGACAGCATATCACCCCCTTTGTGGATCCAAATGGTTTTGCATAAGATTTTGTAAATATATTTATAATCTGTTGCGTTTGAGAATAAATTTTGGAATCTACATACAGCTTATCAGTTTGTATGCCTTTCCTTACATATCTATAAAAAGTTTCCTAGTATGCTCAATATCTTCATATAATTTTTCTTTAAATGTTTCATGATCTTGTCTCACACTATGCTTAATATGTTTGTCCAGCTTGTTTATTTCAGTTTTCAAAGTTGTAATTCAACCTGCTTTCCATTTCTTATATTTTTGTCTCTCACCTTAATCAAGTATCTTGTTCTTATGGAAATATATCCTCCTGACATTGTGTGCCTAGATCCTGATGTTAATTTTTTTAATTATTTTTTGCATTCAAACAATTTCTCTTTCAAAACTTTTCACATTCTTGCTGCACTTTTTCCACTAAACACATCACTCAGTTAGTTTTACATAGTGACTCTCTTCCTTTCACGTAATCTGTTACTAATCTGTGCTTTGGTTTAGATTTCAGTTTAGCAGAATTATCTAGCAACAAATTAACCTTAATAACCCTATGATCACTGCACATCAAAGGTGGTAAAACTTGACTTGAAGGAACAGTAATTTCTTTAGGAACACAAGCAATGTCTAGTATGTTCCGTACCCTGGCAGGTTTTTTTTTACATTATTTAGCACTTGTTGTTTCTGAACATATGTTGTGAATCATTTCTTTACTAATGTTGTTGAATCACTATTATTCCAGTCTGTTTCTTGTAAATTTAAGTCCCTCGCCACTGTTTTTCTTCCCTCCTGTGTTTCATGTAAGAAATGTATGAACTCCTCTAAGCCATCAGCACTTGACTATGGTTATCTATACATTCCAACAATAGCTATATGTTCCAGGGTGGTCTTTATTGTCAGAGTTACACCATCTATTGTATTGGGATTATCACTGAACATGTAATAGTCACAGGTCTCATAACTATCTTTAATCCCTATCTTAACACCTCCACCCATACCTCTCAACTTGGAAACATGAAAAATCTGGACAAAGGTCCATGAAAATCTGGCCAAAAATGTGTGCGCTGATTAACATAAAATTTGCATATATAATTATGTAACCCCTACCACTCTGATGGAATTGTGGGATGCCAACTTTTAAATGCAAACTGAAGAACAGACAAAATATGATCATGAAACACAAAATAATCAGAATAGTGTTTTATTTATATTAATATTTGAACTTGTGTCAAACTTTGAACTTGTGCAAACCGCAAAGCTAAAATACAATTTTATTTTATAAAAATAAAATTAACTGCTTCAGCCTTCTACAGCCACAAAATAAATGAGCTGGATTTAGACAGAGGAAATCAGCAGATAGATTTACAGACTGAGTGCTTTTTGGCAAATGCAATCAGTACTTTCAATGGAGAGAAGTGTAGGAATCCATTGAATTCAAATATAACTAATACCTCAGAATATATGGATTTAGCTAACACTAGGAATACATTAAATTTAATTTTTACAAAGATTATCATTATGAAACAATATTTTCAATGGAAAATATTTAAGCAATCTATTGCAGAACTATCCATACAAAACATTACCTTTGACACACTTACATGTAGGCTCCTGTACTAACATTGCCTTTACCTATTTTTTAAAAATCATATTATTCTCACTTTGTCTAATTTTCTGAGATACATTTCTAAAAGATTCAGGGACAGTTTTAGAAAATGTTTTTTCATTAGTGGTAAAGATTAAAGGGAGGTCTCAGTGGTTTAGTTTCCATGTTGTCTCTAAATGAATAGGCGGTAAATTTAAATATAAGCTTACTTTGCAAAGATGCACAGCAACTCTCATATAAAATATAAAAGTCAGACATTTCCACAAAAATGTCTCCTGTAGTAAATGGTAAGCATTTTTTAAATGTGTAGCAGTGATGTTCACTGAGAAGGGAAAAGATGATTAACCTTAGTATTTTGTTTTTGGTATATGGGTTTTGTGGCAAAAGCAGGGCATTTAATGGTAGGCAATATTCTAATCTTAGCAAAAGAATATTATAGTTTCTTAGGACCATCAAATGTCATTCTCCATGGCCTACTGAACAGTGACATAGCTAGAATTTGTGCCACCTGAGGCTGTATTTGAGTTGGCTGCCCCTCCCCCCTCACAAAATCATGGTGAAATGGGATCCCTCCATACACAGCCCTCCCCCCTGCAGCCATTCCAGTGTCCCATTACTTAGCTATTTCTCCCCATTTACCATAAATACTGTAATATGCATACTGCTTTATGATTTACTTCTACAATGATTGTTGGAGTTCATTTAAAACTTTTATTCTACATTTCATAGCAGAAACACTAATAGACATCTGCTAAGCAAAGCAATACAGTCTCACAATAAAAACAGACTTAGCATTAAAACGTCTCTGGCCTTGAACCTCACATTCATTGAAACAGCATGGAAAAACACTTTGAAAGAAAATCCATCTGGCCAGTGGCAGATAAAGTTTATCTTTGGGCTGTTTTCAAATCATATGCCCCTTGCACACATATCTAGGACAAAGCAAACATACATGTGTTCTTTGATTCACCTTCCTGATTGTATTAAATTATATTCCTTGTATAACACAGCATACCTCATAAACAAGGACATGGGCAATTTACAAGCACTTGACCCCACTCAGTTCAGATTCGTCAAGGGCAGATCTTGCCTGTTGAACTGGGTTGACTTTTTTGAGATTGTCACCAAGGCACTGGATGAGGGAAAGTCAGTACCTGCAGCTTACCTTGACTTGGCTAAAGCCTTTGACACAAGCCCCCCACTCGAGCATCATCTAAAAGCTAACACAACTTGGAGTAAATCCTTATCTCATCAGGTGTGTAGCTAACTGGCTCACTGATAGGATCCACAAGGTCAAAATAGGTGCCACCACCTCCAACAGCAGACCTGTCACTAGTGGTGTCCCCCAGGGATCTGTCCTGGGGCCCCTATTGTTTGGCATCTACTTCTCAGAGGTCCAGGCAAAGACAAAAGGCCTGCAGCTGACCAAGTTTGCAGACAACTGTAAGTTGGACCCAAATGATGTTAACATACTTCAAGAGGGTCTCAGAGTAGCAAATGACTGGTGCCAAAAATCATGGCCTTAACTTAAATGCAAAAAAATGTATTATCATACCATTTGGCAAAAACAAGGACCCTACTGATTACCACATTAACCGCAACCCCCTAAGCACACAACCTATACTGAGAGATCTGGGTACACAAGTTGACAACAAGCTCACATTTGACCATCATGTAGTGGCAGTGGTCAGAAAAGCCTTATACTTGGTTCATCTCATAAGTAAAAGGATTGCATCAAGAAAAAAGGAGGTTATTACCTCTCTGTACTCCTTCCTCATTAGGCCAGTAATTGAGTACAATGCCCTGTTTGGTATGTACCTCTCCAAACACCTGCACCAACCTCACAAAGAGAATCCATGGCCTCCAACACCTGTCCTATGTGGACAGGCACAAATCACTATCACTCTACAATGTATCATACAGATTGCTCACAGGTGATCTGTGTCTCACCTACAAGGGAATCTCATACCCTGCTCTACTAGAGATGCTCCATATCCATAGGTCTAACTCCTCCTGTAGTACCTGATTGAAAGGCTTAAATCTAACATGTGACATTAACAAAACCTGCTGGAGAGACAGGTTTGTCTCCCAGAGGCTGCCCTTTCTCTGGAATAGACTCCCCATGCACATCAAAGCAAGTACGTCATTGACCCTCTTTAAGCGCTACCTTGATGAGTGGATGGGTAACCACAAATTTACCCCAGGGGTTCAACCTGTGTCCCTCACTAACAGGGGCGACAGATGCTGATTGATGTTTCTTTTTTTGGAGATAAACTCTTTGCTAGGCTTGTAAGGGCCCCACAGCCATTAGCATAGTAATCCCCTATGATCCAAGGATTCTATGACCAAAAGTATGAGCCAAACATTTCAGACATTCTGTGAAAATTTGGTCAGTTGAGAGTTATGGACTTAACTCCTTGAATCACAAGTGGTGGTATGGGTAGAGAATTCAGGCTCTTGTTTCTTGTACCTAAGGTGCAGGGTGTGAGCCTGAGTAACCCTAACTACCAGATATACCTACCTGTACACACAGATACAAACACACACACACACATACACGCACACACACACACACACACACACACACACACACACACACACACACACACACACACACACACACAAAACTTGGCAGCAATCACACAGAAAACTAGGCAGCAATCACACATACACACACACACACACACACACACACACACACACACACACACACACACACACACACACACACACAAAACTTGGCAGCAATCACACAGAAAACTAGGCAGCAATCACACACACACACACACACACGCGCACACACACACACACACACACACATACACACACACACAAAACTTGGCAGCAATCACACAGAAAACTAGGCAGCAATCACACACACACACACACACACACACACACACACACACACACACACACACACACACACACACACACAGAACAACCATTACTTTCTTCAGCTATCAAAGTCTTGAGCAGGATCTATTCAGACTCCACATCCTAATCTCCACCTGTACACAGAAAGTACAGTTTTGTACCTACCATAAATGTAGATATTCGAGTGCTAATACAGCTGCAGTAATCACAGATGGGTTTTCTGCCGTCAGGCGGTCCCTCGGTCGGCCGAATTCCAAAGTCTTGGTCCGGCGTCGGTTGTAGTCGCTTTCTCTTCTGATGTCAGTGAGGCCAGAGTATATAAGACACAGCCGACGCCATGTTCTTCAGTCTTTCTTGCCCCAGATGTCAGGTGCCCCCAGAAGGAAGGCAATACATAAATAATGCATATATGCATATACAAGCAATGTAAAATAAACCAAAATCAGTGGTTGCAAGCAAATAAAACATAGCAGGATAACCCAGTCAGGTAGTATGAAGAGGTTGTTAGGCCCCATGCCTTTACCAAGTGGGGAAGGAGGGAGGGAAACCTGTACTGCAGCTGTATTAGCACTTGAACATCTACATTTATGGTAGGTACAAAACTGTACTATGTTCATCGTGCATACAGCTGCAGTAATCACAGATGGGTAGAGTCCCAAAGCTATGCACAGGGTGGTAGGTACTAGGAGGAACTGGGTTGAGCCAGAATGCCCTGCAAATCAGCAGTGGCAAAGCCTGCTCTTGTTCTGGAATATAAAGGCAGGTGGTAGTGTTTTGTGAAGGTATGTACAGAACTCCAAGTGGCTGCCTCCAAAATATCTTTGGTAGGAACTCCTCTGAGGAAGGCTGTAGAGGTAGCTGTGGCCCTGGTGGAGTGTGATCTGATACCTGTAGGAACAGATTTCCCATGATAGGAATAACAAAACCGTATGCAGTGGCCTATCCACTTTGAAATAGTCTGTTTTGTAACTGGCTTCCCTTGAGCCCCTACAGCATAGGACACAAAGAGTTGTTCTGATTTCCTGAAGGACTTTGTTCTGTCCAAATAATAACGTAGCTGCCTATGGATGTCTAAAGAGTGTAGCAGCCTTTCCCCTTTGTTTTGAGGATTGGGGTAAAAGGTAGGTAGGTGTATGGCTTGATTTAAAGCTACCCTGGATACCACTTTAGGCATAAATGATGGGTTGGTACGAAGGGAAACCCTGTCCTGATGGAAAATGAGAAAGGGCTGCACCGCCATGAGGGCCTGTAGTTCAGAAACCCTACGAGCTGAAGTGATAGCCAGAAGGAATGCTGTTTTCCTGGACAAATATTGCAAATCTGTTGAGGCAGCTGGTTCAAAAGGAGGCAATGTTAATTTTTCTAGTATGTAATTAAGATCCCAGGCTGGTATTGGCTGCTTCCTTGGTGGTCTTATATTCTTAGCCCCTCTGAGTAACTGTCGTAAGAGTGGGTGAGAAAATAAAGGAGGATCTGTGTTGAATTCTGCAGAAATGGCTGAGGCATGGATTTTTATGGAAGAAAATGAAAGTCCACTGTTCAGCAGCTCAGCTAGATACTGTAGTACCTGAGGCAAGTTCAGTTTTCTAGGGTCCTGGCCTCTTTTCTCATTCCATGAGCAAAACCGCTTCCATTTTGCGGAGTAAGCTTTTCTAGTAGATGGCCTTCTGGCCTCCAAAATGACATCCTGCACCTCCTTGGAGAGTAGGGTCTGTTGTGGTGTTAAGGAATTTTCCATGCAGCGAGATTGAGTGTTTTCAGCTGACTGTGAAGAGTTTTGTAGCTGTACTGAGTCAGCAGAAGAGGCATTAGAGGCAGGGACCAGGGAGGAGTATGTGTTAGGCTCCTCAGGAGTGGGTACCAGTGTTGCCTTGGCCAATCTGGAGCAATCAGTATCATCTTCGGTTTGTCTGTTCTTGCTTTCAAAAGCACCTTGGGCAGAAGAGGCAGAGGTGGGAATGCGTAAACTGTCCATGCTGTCCAACTGAATGAGAGGGCGTCCACTCTCCAGGCCTTTGGATGAAAGGTCCTCGAGCAAAACTTTTCCAATTGATGATTCCTGTGGGAGGCAAAAAGATCTATGTTTGGCCTCCCCCACGCTTGGATTATTTCTGTAAACACCTGAGGATGTAACTTCCATTCGTGTAGATCTGTCATATTTCTGCTTAGATTGTCTGCCAGTGTGTTTTCCAATCCTGGCAAGTACTGTGCTTGAAGTTCGATTTGCCTTTCCAGAGCCAAGTTCCAAAGAGTCATGGCTAGTCTGCACAAGGGGTATGAATGTGTTCCTCCTTGTTTGTTTATGTACCACATTACTGTGGTGTTGTCTGTTCTTATCAGTAATTGTCCTGGATGCAGGAAGTCCTTGAAAGCTGTAATTGCATTTATTACTGCTAGCATTTCTTTTTGATTGATGTGAAGGTGCTTTTCCTTTTGGGACCATTTGCCCTGAATGCACCTGTCCGTCATGTGCGCCCCCCAGGCGTAATCTGAGGCGTCTGTGGTGATGACTTGCTTTGCTTGAGGCTTGCAGAATGGGAGGCCTGTGTTTGCTTGACATGCTTGGGCCCACCATAGAAATTCCTTTTGCAAACATGGAATTATTGGTAATATTGTTTCCAAACTGTGACTGTGTTGAGACCATAGGTTTTTTAGGTACCATTGAAGTTTCCTCATATGCAGCTTTGCACGTGGGATTAAAAGAATGCAAGATGCCATGAATCCCAGAGCCTGCAGGATTTTCCTTGCAGTAAGCCTGGTACTTTTTGCTAGTATTTTGAAGTACTGAGATAGTTGCCCCTGTTTTTCTGGCGTAAGGTAGGCCATCTGGGTGTTTGTGTCCAAGTTGGCACCCAGGAAAGTTATTTTCTGAGATGGTGTTAGCCTTGATTTCTCTTTGTTGATTGTATATCCCAGTAAGCAGTAATCGTGTCACATATGTCAAATGTTCCAGAAGTATGTGCTTGCTGTCCGCTTGGATCAGGCAGTCGTCCAGATAAGGGTAAATTTGTATCCCTTGAAGTCTTCAGTAGGCAATCACTGATGCCAGGCACTTTGTGAATACTCTGGGTGCAGTAGATAAGCCAAAGGGCAATGCAGAGAATTGATAGTGGATTGAACCTGCAAGAAATCTGAGGTATCTTCTGCAGCTTTGTCTGATTGGGACATGCAGGTATGCCTCCTTGAGGTCCAATGTTACCAGCCAAAACTCCTTGCCCAGCATGGGAAGAAGCTGCTGTAATGTGAGCATCTTGAACTTTGGTACGAGTAGAAATGTGTTTAGGTTCATAGGTTCATAGGTTCATACTAGGCTATCTGCCCAAGGGCATTTATAAGCCTAGCCTATAGTTATTTGGCTTTCGCCACCCCTTTAGTTTGAATAAAACTATGCCTATTATTTTGCTGTGCCTCTGTCAAGCAGTGACACTGAAGTAATCCCTGGGGTATATCTGCGATCCCCCATCCATTGGTCAAGATTCCTCTTGAACAAGGCCAGCGAGGTGCTCTGCCTCACATGTACCGGGATTTTGTTCCACAGCATAGGGAGTCTCTGGGTGATGAATCTGTCCCTCCAGCATGTTCTATTAATAACCGTGTCAAGGTTTAAGTCTCCCGCCCTTGTGGTTCTGAGGGATCTAGATTTTTTGAGGTGAAGCATATTCATCAAATCAGGGTTTGACATGGACTTATATGTCAGGCACAGGTCACCTCTGAGCAAGCGGTATGAGACTGAATAGAGCTGGAGTTCTTTCAGTCGGGCAGCATAAGACATATTTTTGAGACCCTTTATCCTTTTGGTGAGGAACTTTTGGGGCCTTTCCAGCTGCTGCAGGTGTCTGGTCAGATACATTCCGAATGGGGCATTGTACTCAATCATAGGTCTAATGAGTGATGAGTACAGGGGCGATGACCTCCCTTGATCTAGATGTGAATCCCTTCATGATCAGGTGGGCAATGTAGAAGGTTTTCCTAACTACTTTAGCAACATGAGTGTCAAACGAAAGGCTACTGTCAACCTGGGTCCCCAGATCCCTGATGACTTCTTCTGTGCTCAGTGGATTGCCACCTATATGGTAGCTAGGGGTAACCTTGTTTTTCCCGAAGGGTATGACTATGCATTTCTTGGCATTTAACTTTAGGCCATAGCTCTGGCACTAGTTATCCGTTTCTGTGAGGCCCTTCTGAAGGATATCTGTGTCAGATGTGTTTTCGACTATGGCGCCCAGTTTGCAGTCATCTGCAAACTTTGTCAGCCATAACCCTCCTGTGTTTGCTTGTACTTCAGAAAAGTAGATGCCGAACAAGAGTGGACCCAGGACTGAGCCCTGTGGGACACCACTTGTGACAGGATGGATAAGTCCAAAATGGGTCTCCAGTCGGTTCCTTTCCTTGATACCAGGAAAAGTCTTGAATAAAAACCTTGACCTTGTTGTTGAGTAGGTACCTCTTGAATAGCTCTCATGCTGATGAGCTTTGAAATTTGCAGTTGTGCCTCTGCCCTTTGATTTTGTGGCAGGTTTGGCATGCCTCTCATTTTTGGAAGAGTGTGAAATTGAAATTTGTAGCCTCTGTTTATAATGTCCAGGATCCATTTGTCTGTTGTGACAATATGCCAATTGCTTGCAAATAATGCTAGTTTCCCTCCCAAAGGTGCTGCCAGCTGAGACATGCTTGGCATGGAAATGAGGGAGTCATTGGGTTTGCTTCCTGTATTGTTGAGCACTGTCTTCGCCACCTCTTGGTGCTGGAGTTTGCCATTGTCGGCCTCTATATGATCCTTGTGATTGCCCTCTGCCCCTTGTGCGTCTGTATCTACCTCTTTGGGGCTTGTCAGTGGCTGGAAAGGACCAGTTTTTTGAAGGCCAATTTCTGCTAAAACGTGGTGGTTGGACCTGTAAGAAAGCTTTGACAGTTTGCATAGATTTGGCTTTTTCTTCCATTTTCCGTAGTATCTCCTCAGCATTAGTACCAAACAGCACATCCTTTTGTAAAGGAGCATCTAGAAGTTTAGCTTTCACATGATCAGGCAAATTTTGTTCCCTAAGCCAGGCATGTCTGCGAATGACTGATCCTGTAGCAGCCGCTCTACTTGAGGCCTCTAGGGCATCATAACCACATTGTAAGGTGTGTTTACCCACTTGCTCTGCACTATGCATCATATCCTGTAACTCCTTTAAATCTGGTTGTTCAGGTTGAGACATTTTGTTCCTTAATTGAGATAACAGGAACTGTTGATATTTAAGCATATGAAACTGACAATTTAAGGCCCTCATGGCTAGGGTGGCCGAGGTATATGCCTTTTTACCCCACCTTTCTAAAGATCTTGATTCCCTTTCTGCAGGAAGTGGATTCTTGGCAGTGGAGGCCTTCAATCCCTTGGGGCCTTGTGAAATGGTTTCAGGGACAGCATTATGGCTTTTGAAGAGAAATTGGTGAGAGCTGGGTACTCTGTAATACCTATCAGGTTTGACTGGTGCAGGAGGCAGAGAATCTGGGTTAAGACAAGCCTCCGAATAGACATCATCCAGTATGTCCAAAACAGGGGGCATAGCCAGAGGTCTGTGTTGAGGTAACAAAAGAAATTCCGTAAGTCTTTTCTTGGAATCTGAAAAGTCTTGGCCTTCCCAATGGAAGTGTTCCCTCAAGGTGTGCAAGGTTTCCCCAAAGGAAAAGCCTCAGGAGGGTATACAGAAGGAATGGACTGTTCTGCATCTGAATCCTCAAAAGGAGAGAAATAGTGTTCCTCTGCATCAGAATGTTCTGATAAAATGGATCCCTGATCCGAAGAGGGAGAATCTTCCTCCACTCTGGGTCTCTTGTCTGGAGGGGGTTGAGAACCTCTGATAAGAGTAATTAAATCCTCAGCCATTTTAAGCATCTGTTTTTTAGGCATGGGACCAGGAGATGGGCCCTGTGCAACAGGCCTTGTGCGATGCCTGGCTGCTTTGGATTTAGTAAAGGCCTTTAGTTGTAGTCTGGGAAAGGGCCGAGGTCCCAGTGGTCTCGGGTACAGAGGACACCGCCAAAGGAGTGTCGTCGGTAGTCAGGGACTGCAAAGGCGTCTCGCTGAGAACCGCACCACGTGTATCCTGTTTTGGCGTGGTGTTGGCGGGGACCGTGGGCCTCGCGTGTCGGTCCTTTTCCTTGCATTTTTTGGACAAAACGGTAGTCGGAGTGTCCGACGACATTTTATAATCAAAAGCTTTACCAAAGTAGTGCTGGGTGAACTCCGCCTGACGCTTAATAGTGCGTTTATTGAAGGTAGTGCAAAAGCGACAGCCCGAGACGTCGTGGTCTGGGCCCAAACAAGGTATGCAGAGGGAATGGAAATCCTTATGCGGTATTTGCTTCCCACAAGAAATACAATTATTAACTTTTTCTGACATCGGTCTGAGGCAAGAAAAGTTTCCCCAATGGGGTACTTAGCTTTAATGAAGACTTCGGTTCCAAAATTTTCGTAATTCAGGAGCTGGCCGACCGGCACTTGCGAACTGCTTCTGCTTCGGGCACCGCGTGGCAAAAAAGACTGAAGAACATGGCGTCGGCTGTGTCTTATATACTCTGGCCTCACTGACGTCAGAAGAGAAAGCGACTACAACCGACGCCGGACCAAGACTTTGGAATTCGGCCGACCGAGGGACCGCCTAACGGCAGAAAACCCATCTGTGATTACTGCAGCTGTATGCACGATGAACATCAAGCTGCTATAGACACTGCATTAACTCAGCCTACATGTTTAGGTTTCCTGGCCTGTCCAGTTGCTCCTCTGATAATCTAACCTAACAAACCAGCAACAGCTGACAACTCAGCTTCTCTACTGACCAAATGTCTAGCCACTGCACTGCCACTGTGATCTGCCAGAAAGTACAATTTCAGGAGAAACAGAGTGCAAAGCCAGGAGCTTAACATCTTATAAATAAACAAGCTGTGGCACTGAAATAATGTACTGCAACCTGATCATTTCTATCCACCTTAGTATGCTGCATGCACCACACTAGCACTGGTTAAATGAAAAGGAAATGTCTGTTTCATACTAAAACAGTTGTTTGCCACATGTTGTTAAATGAATTAGACTAGACTAGTGTGAGGCTCTGAGCTATTTTACCTATGGATGATGAATTATCTAGTAGTAGTCCCTTTTTTCCCCTTTTTTTCCTTACCTGGAGGAGCCGGGGGAAGAACTGGAAGAAGTAGTCAAGATACATTTTTTTAATTTCTTCTCTACAGTGTGCTGTGCACTACCTGATTAAGAAGAGAAGAGATTCAAGAGAAGACTTAAACCCCTGGACTGGTCCAACTCTGCAGCTCTCGACTGATGCATTTAAATTAAGTAGTAACAAATGGCTCAGTAGTTGCTGTAATTAATTTAAAACAAAAACAGCTGCCTGCTCAAGACTCAAGATGAGATGGTTGTCCTCTCTATCTCTCCATTTGTTGACTCTGATGTGCTGACTGCTGCAAACATGTTACCTTACATTAAAAGGTAAACAGAGAGAGTACACACCACCTCGAGCCCTCAGCCGAATTCTGACAGGCTGGCTGTCTGCTTCGCAAAGCTGACATCATCGCACATGCCCTGAACGTGATGATGTCAGGAACAAATTTGTCCCCCAAAAAAACCCCTGGAAATTTGGAAATTAAAGGGGCCACTCAGGAATTCATGGCACCCCAATATTTTGCCCTCAAAGCTGGTATTTACTGAGGAATTTGGTATGGTTGAGAGGTATGCCTCCACTAATTTTTTGTTAGAATGTCTGTTATAGTAAAATATTTATACCCTGACAGAACTGGTTTCAAGTCATTGTTCTTTAACCATGTTTTACAAACAATAATAGCATCAATTTTGAGGAAACATTGCAAACTTTCCAATAAATAACTATTAATAATGCTGCTAGCATTAACAACCATCAGAGATGCAGCAAGTGTTGCTGTCACTGAACTGTTAAATTTTCAACTTGGCAAAAACCCTGCCTTATGTTTCCAAATATTGCAAAATATATGCTGCAAAAATTTTCTTCCCTGATCTTGACAAGTGCAAGCCATCCTGTCTGAACACACGTGCCCAAAATTAGGCTCAGATGATCTATACATTTCCATTTTTTAAAAGAGGACATTTGATTTGTGAAAAATACATTGTGGCATCTGTACAAGCTATGCTACTAAGAGGGCTATAAGATCCCCTACCACCAGTCAGAGTCCTTGTGGATGAGATTGTTTGCACCAACATGAATAAAAACAGATCTGTACTTCCTTACATTAAGGCATTCAGGCTTGTCTCACATCTTTTATTTTTGCTCCTGGCAAGCATAACACAATTCAATGTCCATTATCTTCTCTGCAAATGTAAGTATCAGTTCCTCTAATACTGGAATCTCAAATTGCAAGAAAATCTTTTCTGAGCAGATTTGAAGAATCTTCAGCTTCTAATACAATAATATCTGCTCTACCAGTTGTTAGAAAGGAATGATCTTTATCACCATGTCTTATTAATCCCACTGTTTTTATTGCTTATTAAATTTGCAAGCATACAATTCTCATCCAGCTGGCTTTGTACAGCCACAGCTTGAGCCTTATTGTCAGCATCGGTCTTCCTCCTCTTTTTTAACGCAGTACTATTCTTCAATCTTTCTTGTCAATTTTGATGTCTTCCTTTTCACCTGTCTATTGCCTCTTTCTTCTACCTTCTCTTTTGGCAAAATGATGCCTTTTCCTGTAGACTGAAGGTTTTCTGATAGAAAAATGTTATCATTCCCTGTAATCTGTGTGTTACATAACAAAGCAGTGTCCTTTTTAGTATGTCTTCTCTTTACAGACATTTATTACTTTCTTTGTCTTCAGTTGTGTTCAACTGTACTTCGTTATGTTGCTTGTGTGTGTTTGTATGTATGTATAGTTTGAGACTTGCCTGCACATCAGGTAATCAGGAAGCTCACATGCAAAAAAAGAAATGTTTCTGTGTTTTGCATTCTTGGCTGTGTCGCTGTTTTCACTTGTGACCATTCAAGGTTTTAGATACTTTGGGTTTTAATACTCACATATTGATTAAACAACATATGATTATTAATACTGGACCTGTCAGCACCTCCCTTGAAGTTAGTGCTCATCAAAAGAGACGACCAGCACAGGCAGAGTGTGTGTGTGTGTGTGTGTGTGTGTGTGTGTGTGTGTGTGTGTGTGTGTGTGTGTGTGTGTGTATGCGAGTGTGTGCATGTGCACACATGTGCTGTACATAAGTATATGAAAGAAGCCTGTTATCCAAGACATTCAAAAGATATACTGCACATTACATGGAAAATCTGCAAATATTCAAAAATTCTCACAGTATGTTTGTTTTTTTATTTTATTATATAATTATTATTATTATTATTATTATTATTATTTGCCTATTTGTTGACCAGGCAGGCCATATGGACACAAATGTCCCCTTCCAGGAACAACCTAAAACCACCGTTTGGTTATGTGACTTGCCAGAGTCACACAATAAGTAAGGGAGGTGAAGAAGTATTAAATATAACTTGTGGTGCTTTAAATGGAAAAAAAAATTCTGTTAATATGTGATTCAGGTTTTCAAAGTGGCACAAAATAAAAGCTTTAATGTAGTCAGTGAAGAGTTCTTACTTGTTTTGGGAATTTCCAAATTTTCCAAAAGGATCCCCGGCCATGCCACCATCGCCAAGTGTAATATATAAATAGCCATCATCTGCAAAGAACAACCCTCCTCCATTATGATTGGATGCTGGCTGCTCCACCTCCAGAAGTACCCTGATTGGAAAAAAACCCAGCAAATTAACATATACTGCATACAAATATACACATACATCTGAGCCATACACCGTAATATAATACCTTAAACTGTGCTATGTATTTCTTCTCAACACTCCCCACAGCAAAATTGTAGCAAGAGAATCTGGCACCCTGGGCAGCACACTCATTTTGCAACCCCCCCCCCTGTTAAAAAGTTTTGAAACCTGACCTGAATCCATCCATATGACAGTCCTGGAATCTTAGTGTTTTAATGAAAGCCTTTTTATTTTGTCTACTATACTGATATGTACTGACAATCCAGCAAATACAGTAATGTAAGTCACTACTTGTGCAGAGGATGCATACATTCAAACTTGCTGACTGAAGAAGACATAGGCCAGATTCAGGCAAACATATGCATAGCTGCACATGGTAGTCATGGAGAAATATATGGTACAATGTCCAATCATGGAAAGAAAAAAAAAACAAACATGGTCAGACACTCATCATTAGTAGCTTTAGCTGCTTGCAGTCAGTATTTTCCAGTTTTCACATTATTCACTAAATCTATCATAGCGATGAGCTTCTGGGCACGTAGTCCTCTGCCTCAGTATAGTACATAAAGTTAAAAGGCATACCGCTGCTCTCTTACACACTTCACAGACAGAAACTATTTATTTGTATGTATTACTAACACCAGGATAGCATTTATCTTTATATAGTACTATTTAATCTTTCAAACTTCCTTCTGTCATGGTGAGTGCCCCTTGTCCTGATATCCCAATGATGTCAAATTGCCAGGGCCAATGGCTTGTTGAGCAAGGGACAGTTAATCTGTGGCTTAATATAGCATATGAGACTGCCTTCTTAATTATTCATCAGTGGATCTGTCCAAAGCCTTGTTTCTAACTCTTCTGTTGCTCTGAGTAATGATGCTGAAACTCAGTGACACCAGTTGTCAAGCTCCAACACCAGGATTCTGAGTCATGTTCATAGTCTGTCTTGTTTACCACGTCACTGCAATGAGTATCTAACAGCTGCTTCCTCACACCAGCACTTTGGGCTACACTATTCCAGTGTATATGCTTGTGATGACATTAATTTCACAATCTATTGTTTAATCTCATTCTATTTGCTTAAAGACCCAAATGACAAAACACGTTTCCTAATATCTATATTAGGCTATGTCCTTCTAAGTTGCAGGCCATATCCCTCTATATCAGCTTCATCCTTCTTGTTTAATGCAATTTCCTCACACTGCCCATTAACTGTTTAATTCTGTCTCCATATGCTATCTACTCAAGCCCGATTACTATTTCTGTGCCTTACTCTGAACCATTTCAATCACGTATGCATTTCCAAATAGGTCTGTAGAGGGCAGTGTGCTTAGAATAAATCTTTCACAACTGCAGGCACTACACAATGTGGCACTACTCATTTGGAGTGGTTTACTGCTTCAGATCTCAGGGCTGCACATCTAACTCTCTTCTTCCTAAAACAACACATTTAAGCAAAATTCAATGAAAAGGGAATTAACACTGAACCTGACCCTTTTCATTAAATAAGATTCCATGCAGCTTTTAGTTTCAGCCGATGATTAGCTTTTATGACTACGTCATCATTTTAGTACATGCCTCTTTTCAGAGGTCTTGTATAAAAGTCCTTACTGTACACATTCCTGCGCATGTGGCTTCTACTGTTTATTTATTTTTATCTGTTAACCAGGAGATCAGACAGAAGATCTAAATGTTGAAGTGTCTAATCTGGTAGGATGGTAGTGAGAACCTGATGCCAGTGTGTCCATCCCATCAGGATATAATTAGTTAAGATTCCCACAGACAGGTCAGCATCTGAAGCATGGCCATGTCTAATAGCTCCAATGAAGAAGAGCTGTTTGGGAACTTGCAGCTGCCAATGGGTACACAGGCACTCTAACCAGCCAATACAGGGAGAGAGAAACAGAAAATCATCCCCCAGCAGAATGACAACTGTGACCTCCTTGACTGTCACCCCCACCCCCGCTGACAGCTTAAGAGTATCAGTAAAGGGAATTCAAAAGGGCTAGCAGGAGAGCAAAAAGGATTAGATACTTGTAGGAGACAAAAAGGAAACCTTGTGTGTCTTCTTTCTTTCATGCTCACTTTAAACTCTTACGTCATCTGTAAAATATGTACAAACAGTAATATGGACAGCATCACAACTGCAGAATGGGCAGATGAATTACTCAAAACCAAATTTCTCATTTGCCAGCTGTCACTCCCTGCAAACCAAACTGGAATGAGTAGCATACAGACTAGCAGTGCCATGTAATATTCACTTCAGTGGCACACACCATGGGTATTAAGCAGTGAAACTTGAGGTGTGTGGGGTGCAGGAAGCTGGAACGACACACAGCATAGAGACATGGTAAAGTATGCGCAATGCATCTGTTACAATCAAAGTGCTAAGGAAAGGCACAAAAGTGCACCTGGTGGGGGGAAGACGTGGTATGGAGGGCACAGCAATACAGAGTGTGTACTTGACTGTATAATACTACACTGAGTGCTCAGCAGGGTAACAGAGTGTTTATATTGTACACAGCAGTGGAGACTGTGATGCCTACTGTATAATCTGTATACTAATGTAGCATGTACTCAGGTGAGAAGCCATACTAAATTTCAGGCTACACAGCAGTACAGGACTGTATGGCATACATGTCATAAGCACACAAGGTGCTTAGGACGGTGAAGCTTTATAGGTTAAGAAGGGTGCACAGTACACCAGCTGTTGGTACCCTTCTTATGAACAGCATACAAGGCACTGGGAGGTAAACAACATGAACCCTGCTGTCAACATATGGGAGAATAGCTGTACTATGCAGTGACACTGGTACACACTGTGTACGTACTGTGACCCTTTTACCTTAGGATACTATGCATAAGCTGTAATGCCAATGTTCTTAGCAGAAAAATATTTTCTAAGTATACTTTGTTTGGTATTTTCAGCAAGAATGATAGCCAGCAGCATCAAAGCCAAGTAAATACCATGCCAAAAAGCTGTTAAATCGGGTTTTCTTTACATATATTATCAAACTGCAGCTGGATATTTTTTCAAGGAAAAACTAGCTTACAGTCTATTTCATTAATTATCCATTCCCTATAGCTTCAAATGGATAAAACAAGACAGTTGAAACCTCAGCTTTACAAACAATAAAAAATAGTTTTTTTTTGTTTTACAGCCCCACTACATCATCCACATGGTGGATTTGTTCACGCACATTTCTTCTGTAATTCCACTGCAAAACAGCAAAAGAGAAAAGTGAAAATCATACAGAAAAAGAGTCATTGCCAGTGCATACATACTATATTAGTCTGTCTACCTGCATGTCTGTGATGTATCAGCTAGGTGTTGTATGTGTAAATGTACAGCTACGTGATGTAATAGGTCATATAATAGCTAGGTGTTGTATGTGTAAATGTACAGCTACGTGATGTAATAGGTCATATAATAGCTAGGTGTTACATGTGTAAATGTACAGCTACGTGATGTAATAGCTCATATAATAGCTAGGTGTTGTATGTGTAAATGTACAGCTACGTGATGTAATAGGTCATATAATAGCTAGGTGTTGTATGTGTAAATGTACAGCTACGTGATGGAATAGGTCATATAATAGCTAGGTGTTGTATGTGTAAATGTACAGCTACGTGATGGAATAGGTCATATAATAGCTAGGTGTTACATGTGTAAATGTACAGCTACGTGATGTAATAGGTCATATAATAGCTAGGTGTTACATGTGTAAATGTACAGCTACGTGATGTAATAGGTCATATAATAGCTAGGTGTTGTATGTGTAAATGTACAGCTACGTGATGTAATAGGTCATATAACAGCTAGGTGTTACATGTGTAAATGTCTGTGAAAATAGTCTATATGTTGCCTGCACATTGAGTCTGGAGACATGGAATTTCATTCAGTTTTTACACTTGTGTGATTTCTAAATGACAATAAAGTTTACTTTGACTTTGACTTTGATTAGATCCTTGCATCAATTACTTAAAGACAACAGAAATCAGGAAGTTGCACGTTGTGAGTTGAGTCCACTCTATAAACAATAAGAAGCAGAGTAACAGAAACAATGTATAAATACCTTAATGGCATACAGAAATCAGTACAATTCAAAATTCACAAACAAAATATTTTTAATTCCACTTAGGAATGTTCTCTTTAAATGTATTAAATGTATTTGTCCCACAAAAAGCACTAAAATTATAATTCTGTTGTATATTTTCTCTAGCTTTAGCACCCAAAATCTTTCAAAATCTTTGAATTTAAATCTTTCAGAAATGCATACAGATCTCAGATCTACATAGTAACACCTCATTGTACATTGGTGTCACCTAACAATCAATGCTTACACAATCCAATGCAGGGAACTAGCCTATAGGTCCATAGGTTCATAGGTAGGTACAAGGCTATCTGTCCGAAGGCATTTATAAGCCTAGCCGGAATGTGTTGGCTTTCGCCGCCCCCTTAGATTAGTTCCCTGTGCCTCTGTCCAGCAGAGCCATTGAAGTAATCCCTGGGGTAAACTTTCTGTTTCCCATTCACTCGTCAAGGTTTCTCTTGAAGAGGGTTAGTGAGGAGCTCTGCCTAACATAGATTGGAATCTTGTTCCAGAGCATGGGAAGTCTCTGGGACAGGAATCTATCCCTCCAGCACATCCTATTTATTGTTGTGGTGAAGTTTAGATCCTTGGAGCCTGTGGCTCGAGGGGATATGATTTTCTTTAGGTGGAGCATGTCCATCAATTCTGGGTTGAACATGGCCTTGTATGTCAGGCAGAGATCACCTCTGAGTAGGCGGTATGCAACCGAGTACAGCTGGAGTTTCTTCAGTTAAGCTGCATAGGGCATCTGCTTGAGGCCAGTGATCCAATTGGTGAGGTACTTCTGTGGTCTTTCCAGTTGTTGCAGGTGTCTTGTAAGGTACATCCCAAATGGGGCATTGTACTCTATGATGGGTCTGATGAGTGATGCATAGAGGGGCCCAATGACCTCTCTCGATCTGGATGCAATCCCTTTTGTGATTAGGTGGGCCACATAGAAGGATTTTCTAACCACTTTGGCAATGTGATTACCAAAGGAGAGGTTACTATCTACTTGGGTCCCCAGATCCCTTATTACGTCTTCCGTATTTAGGGGGCTACCACCTATGTGGTAGTTTGTGGGTACTTTGTTTTTTTCAAAGGGGATTACTATGTACTTTTTGGCATTTAGCTTGAGGCCATGGTTTTGACACCAGGTATCTGTCTCAGTGAGACCCTTTTGGAGGATGTCTGTCTCAGCCGGAGAGTCAGTTATAGCCCCTAGTTTGCAGTCGTCTGTGAACTTGGTCAGCCATTGTCCTCCTGTGCTTGCCTGCACCTCTGAGAAGTATATGCCAAGCAAGAGGGGTCCTAGGACTGAGCCCTGGGGAATGCCACTTGTAACCGGTTTAGAGTCAGACCTAGCTCCTGCAACTCTTACCATGTGGGTTCTGTCTGTGAGCCAGTTAGCAACCCATCTCATGACGTAGGGGTTTATGTTCAAGCTGGTGAGCTTGTCTATAATACCTGAGTGGGGAATGGTGTTGAAGGCCTTTGCAAGGTCTAGGTAGGCTGTGTGGACCACCTTACCCTCATCTATAGCCTTGGTAACTGTCTCAAAAAAGTCCACCAGGTTTAGGAGGCATGGTCTGCCCTTAACAAAGCCGAAATGGGTAGGGTCCAGTGTTTGAAGGTTCCCAATATCTCTGTTAATGAGATGCATGATGGTGCACTCCATAGCTTTGCAGACCAAGGTAGTCAGGCTTGTAGGGCGATAGTTCCTGGGGTCCGTTGTGGCTCCACCTTTGTGGAGTTGAATAACTGTTGCTGTGTACCACTCTGTGGGCACGTAGCCTGTGGAAAGGCTGAGTTTAGGCAAGGGATTAGTTCATCTTTGAGCTCATGTAGGACACAGCCTGGGACACCATCTGGTCCAATTGATGCTGTGTTTTTGGCTTTGGAGAGGGCTGTTTTAACCTGAGTGTCTGTGATTTCAGGCACACTGCATTCTTCTGGTATAGTTATAGGCCCTTTTGAGGGTGAGAGGGGGTAAATTTTGCACTGAACCTGTCTGCCAGGATGTTGGCTATGTCGGTCAGTACAGTGTATTTTGTGCCATTCTGCACTAACTCCGAGCAGATCTGAGAATTGCCACTTAGATTCTTGACATAGCTAAAGAATGCCTTGTGGTTATCTTTGGAGTCCACGGCAATTTTTCTTTCGAAGCTAGCCTTGGATGATTTTATGAGGTAACGTAGTTTCTTGCTGATGCTGATCAGGGATGTCTTCCCTTCTTGGGATTTTACTCTTTTCCATACTAGTTTCCTCCTTCTATTGTACAGCTTGTTTATGGCAGGGGTCCACCAGACTGGTTTCCTTTTCTTGGAGGAGTGAGTCTTAGTTTTGTTTGGGATAGCATGATCCATGCATTCTTGTAGGTGCCTGTAGAGTGCAGTAGTAAAGAATTTTGCAGCTTGGACATCATCATCCATTAGCATGTGGGCTTTGAAACTTCCCACCTCGGTCTTAAGCAATGTGAAGTTTGCTTTTTGAAAAGTTTTTCACGGTGGTTTCTTTGACAGGGGGTGATGGCAGAATGTGGACATCCAGAGTGATTAGTTTATGGTCAAATATAACCAGCGAGGGGTTGACATCCGGTGTGGAATGCCGGTCGCCCATGTTGGTGATGACCAGGTCCAATATGTTCTCACCTCTGGTGGGGGTGTTGACCAGTTGATCCAGGGCATTTGAGTTTATAAATTCTAGGAAATATTGGGCAAGGGAGTTTGTACTTGAGTAGTTCTCCAAGTTAATGTTTGGGTAATTGAAATCACCCAATATCAGGGTGTTTGGTAGGACCTTTATGTTTCCCAGTGTTTCCAGGAATGTGGAGTGGGGGTCCTGGGACATGGAGGGTGGTCTGTAGCAAACTATAATTTGAATAGCAGTTTTGCCCGTTGTTAGTTGCACGTGGATGATCTCTGAAGCATCGTGCTGTGCCACTAACCTGGAGTTGTGGGTATCGTTAAGGAATATGGATACTCCCCCACCTTTTGTATTTCTGTCCGGGTTTTGCGGCCAAAATGTATGGTATGAGTTGTAGCCTGGTAGTGCTGCTCTCTGGACCTTAAACCAGGTTTCTGTTACTGCACATATATCAATTTTCTCCATACTGAGGAGTGCCTTGAGTGCGTGCATTTTGAGGTTTAGACTTCTGGCATTGAGTAGCATTACCCTCAGTTTTTTGTTACTTGTGCTATTTACAACGGTGGGTTTGTCTTTTGAGCCTTGCCTAAAAAAGGCACTATGGGGGTGGCAAGAGCCTTGGCCAATATTTGAAAGCCTAAGAGTGACAGGTGCAAGCCATCTCTTGTGAAGCATCATGGCTTATCAAGCATGTCATCGCAGGCTGACAGACACTGGATCCCCTTTGAATGACACCAGAAGCTTAGCCAATTGTTGACATTGATAATTTTTTCTCTGTACAGTGGTGTCATTCTTGGTGAGGGCAGGATGCTATTCAGGGTCAGGGTCATACCTGCCTGGGCTACATGATCAGAGAGCTCCTCCATGTCTCTTTTCATGTAGTCCAGGGAGGTATGGCTCAGGTCATTCACACCAACATGGACAATGACAGAGTCATATCTGTACTTGTTCTGAAGTGACCTGAGTGCTTGTGTTATGTGGCAGATCCTGGCACCCGACAGGCAGCTAACAGTAACCTTCTTCTTGTTCAGCCTAGTGAGTGGGACGTCAGTGTGCCTGACTATAGTCTTCTATTACTAGTGTGTTGGGTATGTTATTTTGCCTTAAGGGCTGTGATTGCATGGCACACTGGTTTTGTGAAGTATGTGTTTCATGGTTTGTGCTGGGTGGTGGAGGTTGCTTGGATGTCTGGTTTTGGAGGTCTCTGTTGCTTTTGCAGATTTTTATTTAGAGCTTCCAAGTATGTTTTCATGTATTTATGTGTGTTATTTGCCAGTGCTGGTTTCATAGGTCTATGTGAGACTGGTGGTGTGATGCAAGTAATTCCCTTCTTCTCTTGACTGCCTGGTCCAGTCTTGGGTTGAGAGAGCTTAGCCTCCAGTTTAGCTGTATAATTACATCTCTCACATGTATCAGTGTTTGGTGGAAGGAGGAGAGGGTTGTCTGTGTACATGAGGCAATTGTAACATTGCCTCAAAATGCCCAGATTCACCAGTTGGATTGGAGAGTACACTTGAAACTGCCCTTTGGACATGCTTGGATAGGTACAGTAAACTGTTTTACTGATTGGCTGGTAAGGTCGAATAGAGAGCCTTGTCCTTCTTTACAGTATAGGCGGGTCTAGTGTTAAGGTTTATTAATGCTTACTATGAGTTTTGAGCAAGTGCCGGGATGAGAAGTGAATGGTTTGAGTGCTTAAATTGAAAGTTTGTCTAGTTCCAAGGGAAAAATTAAAGAGTAGACTTTGTGGAGCCGGGAATAGTTATACCCAAGCTAACTGTCACTGCCCGACTTACAAAACCGCACAAATGCAGGTTTTATAGCAGGGAAATGAAAGAGATAGAAATTAGCCCAAAATGGCCAATAAACTACTAATCTCTGGGCTGAAACCACTCCTCCAGGGACAGATAGGCTGCTCAAAGCTCCCTCTCTCACAGTGAACAGAGAAACTTCCTTCTATCCAAGTAAGGTATGGGCAAACACAGAAACTAGTAAGACAGCCCTGAATTCAGCACTAACCTGAAAACTGGACTACACTAGCTTAGAAAGGCGTGAAAACAAGTATTTTTTTTTCAGAAAATAAAGCAGATACAGTCAAAAAAACACTTTAAATGCACAGAAATGGCTATCACACTTGAGTGTGTAGCCTACAACAGTTAAACAGGTAATTTAAACACAAAAATGACTTTGTTAAAGTGCAGGCAGTAAAATAAGTTTGTCACATCTCTTTTTTAAAGTGATGTGCCAATGTTCCAAAGCTTACCTTAGCACCACAGCATGCAGTGCATAAACTCCTGAACAGTACTCCCTAGTCACAGATTTGTTTAATATTCTCATTAATGTATAAAAATTATTTTTAAATATGTGGTTTCCTTGCACTGACCTCACTGGATAAAAACAGGAAACTTTAACTTCAGTGATATTAGCATAGGAAAATCATATGTGGCATCCATAAACTTTAATGGATGCAACAGTATGCAAGTGCAAAGATGTCCCATTAAAGTCTATGGGTATACCACACATCCCATTAAAGTCTGTGGGTGTACAACACATCCCTTTAAATTCTATGGGTTTACAACACATCCCATTAAAGTTTATGGGTGTACCACACATCCCATTAAAGTCTATCAGTGTACCACACATTACTCTCTGATAATGTCACAACTGGAGATGCTAAATTTTGGAGGGCTATGGTTTAATAAAAGTTTATGAAGCTTTTTATTTAAAAAACGGCCCAAAAAGTAAGGAAGGGCAAAAGGAAACCATTGGCAAATCACTTTAAACTTTAATGGTTACTTGTCTCCCTTCCTTTTCTAACGCCATTATATCTACTTATCTCACCCAACCTTTGACCTCCACCTCCATTGACCTATTGACCCATTGACCCATTGACTCATCTGCCATCATTCTTTTCTATCTCTTCTTTTTTTACTTTTCCTACTTTGACTCATATTTTCCTTTTACTCATATTTTCTAAAACCAGATTCATATTTTGCGCTATGTTTTCTTGTTCTATTCACCATGTATCAATGTACTGATAATAGCCTTTCATTACTCATTACTCAACTGTCCATCTTCTCTTAAATACTATACACATTTTAATAAATTCCTTCATTTCTTGGTCACTTCATCTTTATGCAATGGAATTATCATTTTTTTAGTTATTGTTGCATTGTACGTTGTAGCTCTCATTCAAATGAATTTCTTCATTATTTTTTCTTGCGGCCCCTCTGAAAATGGGCCCTGCCTAGAAGAGCTAACCCCAGTCAACACAATGTCAATAAACAGCTAGAAAAACAGATGGCTAGATAGAGAGACAAACAGATCCATAAATAAATAAATGTAATGCATTCCTTCGCAGACATAATTTATAACAGTGACAAGGGTTTACTTACAACAACCCCTTTTACAGACAGAAAATATACTTCTGAAGCAATAGACCACCATCTTCTTCTCAACATCTGTACTTACGATTGGGTTTTGAGGGAATTATAAAATGTTTCAGCAATTATTTCACAAGGTTACGTTTTCAACTTATATTAAACAACAGCTATTCAAATATTCACAAGGGTCTGTTCTTAAACCAGTTTTTTCTCACTTTATTAACAATCTCTATAAGGTCTTAAAATTGTTACAACTCACCCATTACTTAGTTGACACAATTATTCTTAGTTCAAGAATCTTTTCACAAAAAGACCCTCCAAGATTACTTTAATTATTTGTGGAATTGCTTTTGCCCAAAAAAGTTGATTAAAAATGATAACAAGGCAGCCACAATGGTATATGATATTGTCTAAAACTAAATTAATATATTTACTTCCTTTAGTTTACCAGGAAAGTCCAACTGGGTACAATGCCCATTTTCAGTGGATGCCCAGGGAGGAAAGTTCTAAAGAATAGTAGATGTACAATATAGCGAAGTTTTAAATAGGTCTAAAAAAAATGGACAAAAACATTGAAATTCATTAAAGTTTGATAAACAGGAAATATCACACAAAGATATAAAGTGAGTTCTAAGAAGTGATATTGGTGCATACTACAGAGCATTACTGAAACAGGAAATTGTCAGTATAAGTGTACTACCATCACCAATCAGTAGACAGTATCAAAGTTTCGTATATAACGTAATGTGATCTTCTTCTTCTTTTGACTTTTCCTGGTTAGGGGTCACCACAGCGGCTCACCTGTCCACTCATGATTAGCAGTGGAGTTTTACGGTGTTGAGTTGCCAGCCCAGCGTCCAACCTTCCACAGAAGGCACACACATGCACCCACTCATGCCTAGGGCCAATTTAGAGTGTCCAATCCACCTACAGCATGTCTTTGGGATGTGGGAGGAAACCGGAGCACCTGGAGGAAACCCATGTGACCACAGGGAGGACATGCAGTCTCTGCACAGAAGGCACCCCAGCTGAGGATCGAACTGGAGAACCTTTTGCTGTGAGGCGGCAACACTAATTGCTGCACCACCACTGCCCCCCATGTAAAGTAATGTGATATGCATCTATAAGTCTGCTGATGTGTAAGCTTGTAAAAATAACAGCAGTGCCTATGTTTCTCATAGGAGGATTACAACAAATTCACTTCCATAAGACATAAAGAGCCATTGGGGAATAAATAGTTTAGTAGGTACAAGGAAGTAGTATTTGGACCATTTTACATATTTATTTATTGACTGGCAAAGGCCAACTAGGTTACAAGAGTCCATTTTAAGTGGAGGCCTGGGGAGAAAGGTTCCAGCTTACACTGCTAAGTTACAAAACATCTTGGTAAGATACATATTCAGTTACTTACATTGTTGTAGACATCTAGGTAAGATACATAAGTTAAAAAAATTCTTGATAAGATACAATTCAGCCAACAGTGTTACTGGCTCAACAGACAGCATACCTGCCTTTGGTACAAAAGGCTGTAGGTTTTATTTCCACACCAGGCAGATCAATTGCTGACATTGCAGTGCAGCAGAAGAGGATGCTGAACTCCTGAGTGTGCTGTCCTTCAAAGAAGATGTTAAACCAAGGCACTATTTGCTTCAGTTTATGGTAGCTTAAGTGGATGTAAAAGATCTCATGGCATCATTTGAAAGGAGTATGGATCCTTTACCTACATCTTATTTACATAACTCATTATTTACATATTTATAAACATACATATTTACAAAATTATAGAATTATTTTCATTTTTCTATACACAACCTATTATTCTTAAATACATTCTTATTAATTTAACCACACTCCTTTTTTCCATAAGCATAATCAGATTTTTATTTATTTATTTTATTTATTTTTTATTAATCAATTTTTATTTATCTGTTTATTTATTTAACATTTGTTTACTGGGAAAGTCCAACTGGGACAGAGCCCATTTTTAGCGCAGGCCTAGGGGAAAACACTCCAGATGCATGTTCTCAATATTATTGACAATATCCATTTCCAATTAAACATGATTTCATTTATTCTCTCATTCCATAATACCCTTACTACATAAACACTTTTTATCCATATTTAATTTTTACTCTTTACTTCTATTCTTGGAATACCCATATTCAATCATATCCATATTTATACCACTGCTGTCTTTATAGTCTCTGAAAAAAAATCTGTTTATAATTATTCCCACTTGTTTTACTCTGTTACATTTCAAAAAATTATGTTCTGTGGTTTATTCTTCACCACAATGCAAACATATTCTCCCACTTTTCTTTTTATATAGCATACTCACTTTTATTGGTAATTTTTTATTCCCAGTCTCCATAAAAATCTTGACATTCTGCTTTATTACTACACCATTTCTTTCTTTCTTTCTTTTATTGCTTTTTTATTTTCCTCTAGTACATTTGCCCATGGATTAACACTGTCTCATTATGTTTTCACCATTTTTTTTTTGGTCTTCTTCTGTTTCATCAGTCTTTATTTTCCATAGTTGTAACTTTTGTTTGATATTTTTTTATTTCTTCATTACAACAGTCTTTTATTTTTATATTTCTTCTTATTGCTTCCCAAAACTTTTCATACTTGTATTTAAATAATCGTGTTACTAAATTCTCATTTTTTCATTTATCCATTTCAACACTTTACACAAATTTAAAGATGATGCATACACTATTGGATTTAACATACCTAATCTTCTTACTTCTTTGTTCATGTATATTACCCTTAGAACTGTATTTAATATAGAGCCCAATATAAATGAAAAAACACTTCTAATTGTTTCTCATATACTTTCAAAATCATAACCACACTTGATAAGTATGCTATTTTACCTTTTAATAATGAACTTATCAAATTTACTTTCTTCTTATAGGCTAATATATATGTTTTCCATATAGCACAGATTTCTTTCAAGTCCTATAATATTGTTTTCAATTGTGTTCTGTTCCCTTCCTCATCAAAATTAACTTTTAATACAGAGAGTTCTTGCATTGTGAATTGCATACCTGCATTTTCACTGTATCTCCCATTCCTTTCCTTTTATCTTTATTTAATGGCATACCTATATTTTTCAATCAGGTAAACAAAATACAGCTGGAGTTTCTCTTATCCATTCCCTGTTTTTAGTTGTTGTAATATCATCTGCATATTCATTAATGCTGGAATTTCTGCACCTGTTTGAATTACATACTTTGAATTCATTTTACGATTAACCTTCCTAACTGCCATAATAATACTCATAGGGCACACTTGTCTTATATCACTGCTCATCTCTACTTCTTTATTTAGCCACCTAATCACTAAAATTCCTAATTTGTTATTACTGTATGCTCTCATATACACTTGCTCAGTTTTGTTACTAAAATTATATATTTTCATCTTCATTCTTTTCCATAGTGTCTCATATTGTTCTGAATCAAATCCTTTATTAATATCACCTATCATAAGTTTTATATCATCTCTTCTGTTTAGAATATCATGCACATTTTTGTCACTATCATTAATAATTAATAATTCTTGACCCCTTTTCCCTTCCTACGATACACTCTTTTCTCCATTATATATTCCATCTTAATTCTGCAATATATTATGTATTATTTTCATAAATATATTATAATCTACATTACTTAACACTATTTGACTCTGATTCTTTCTTTTTTTCTCTTCTTTTATCCATGTGAATTTTAATAGTTTACTGCATAGCTGCTTATGATTTAAACCTTCATTTAACCACTCATTAAAAAGATGTAACAGATACTTTTTTGCCATTCCCCTAAATTTTTATACATTTTAAATTTAATTGTATCCAGACCCACTGCTGAATCTATGTTTAACTGCTTAAACACTTTATCTAATTCATACAAAGTAAGCTCTTTTTCAACTTCCTTATTAACTTGTTCTGTTTTTTTTTACTTCCCATGTTTTTATATTCTCTCTTCTTTTAAACATTTCTTCCACATAACTAACTACAATTTCCATAATCTGAGGTTGACTTTTCCTTACACTTTCCTTTTTATCTTTCATTTCTCTCATTTCACTGGTATTCTCCACCATGTTACTTAAATATATTGTTACTTTTTCCTTTTTACTTTGTAGAAAATACCTTTTTTATATAATTCATTAATTTTTCATAATTTCTTTTATAAACTTATTTTTCATTATTATAATATTCTCTAGGATTGTTTTCTAAATTCTCAACTGCATCTTTATATGTTTAACAAATACCATTTTTCTTATTTTCGTATTTTACTCTGCCATTGTAAAAATGTTCCTTTTAAACTTCTTTTTAAAAATAATCCCCCATTCTGATCATCTCTCATAAAATGCCTTCATAGTAATGTGATCCCTCCATAATTGCACAATTAAATCCTTTCTTTTCTCATTCCATTTTTTTTATTTAATCTTTTTATACCTTTACCTATTCTGATATATGCTTTATTAACATTTACTTCCATCCGTATTGATAAATTATGTGTAATTCCTGTTACAATAGCTTCTCCTTCTGCTATACTTATTCATTTTGATATTATAAAATAATCAGTCTCAGTCTTTAGTGTAACTCTTCTACATATCCATAGTTTTCTATTCCATATTGTGAATGTTCCACATTTCATAACTTCTATCATTTTTCTTATGACTTTTCCACTTTTTTATTACCTCTTAAATCACACTTTAAATCTCCTATTATTATAATATTCATGTTTATATTACATAATCTAACATCTGCTGAAATAAATTCTCCCTTTCTTTACATATAATGTAAGCATATACAGCTACAATTCTATAAACCTTCCCTTCCCATCTTAAATCTACAATTGTTAGTCTTCCCATTCTAACTAGTGTAACATCTAGGATCTTCATACTCTTCTATATAAAACTACTATTTCTTAGCACTGTTCATTTTCCAAATTCCATACTATCTCTCCTTCCCATATTTTTCTGTCTGTAACATTTCTTCCTTTGTTAAACTCTTACATCTTCCAAAACAATTATACCTACATCATATTTATTACACCATTCTAAAATCCCTATCCTTCTAGTTACATTTTCTTACTGTTTATATTACCTGAAAGAATTCTTAAATGATTCCTTCCTCTATCCCTTAACTTAAAGGATATCATTTTTATACCACTTTATTTTTTATTTGGAAATATACTTGTCATCCATTCCCTTTCTTCTTTTCTTTTATATTATTACTTTTAAATTTTCTTTTGTGTCTTTTACTCTTTTACCAATATAATTTTTTTTCCTTTTACCACTTTCCAAAGTATGTCTTCTTCATCACTAACGTCTGAATCTACACATATTTCCTATACTTCTCCTTTTCTTTTGCTAAAATCTTTTTCTTTTTCTAAGGTTTCTTCTGTTTCTATTTCTAATTCATTTCCAGTTTATCATCTCCCTTTAACATGTCTATATCACAAGTGTTCACTTAATGTCCTTCTCTCCCACAAAAAAAAAAAAACGTGTTTTTGGTTGTTTCCAATATTTTATAACACCCTTGTTTCAGTCAACATTTATAGCACTTGGAATGTCCACAATTTTATCCATTTCCATTTTTAAAACAACAGTGCAATACCATTCCCGAGTCCATAAACCCCTATTATCGTAAACTTTTGAAATGTCCATTACTTGTTTACATATATTTTTTAGACACACTTTTAATGTCTCTATTATCACCTCTGTTCAAAACTGAATATGTATTTTCTTTTTTGTATTTCAAAAATACTCATTCCATTGATTTTCATTCTGTTTTTATATTCACACAAACATTTTACTATACCCTGCGCAGTCTCAAAAATGTCACAAAATGCCTCTTTATTTAAGAGAACAAAGGCTCTTACCCCTTGTGTTTACATAGCCAAAGGCAATATTACTGTCCCATACCACATATCTGTTCATCTCTTGACTTCTTTTACTTTGTACTCTCACCACATATTTTCTTTTTATAGTATCTTCTTTCTTCTTTTCATTCTGTTCCCCATAACTAGTTGTAACTTTTTCAGCATATATTTTTGTCTTTTGAGCACTGCTCCCTTTTGAATAGCTTTAGATTCCTCTCCTTGTATCTTTTCCATTATTCCTCCCCAATGCACTTCATTTTCTGGCTCACTCTGGGTAATTAAGTCATCCAGTATATCATCCTGCAACCCACCTGATTAGAGGTTGTAACAATGCACTTTTCTCTCACTGACCCCTCCAACTATAAAAATAGCTATTTTTGAAAAATCATTTTCAAAGCCCTCACAATTTTGGAAACATCTTTTGGTGAGCTGGCATTTGCCTCCACTCCCTTGATTGTGTTCTCCATTTCATGCACTGTCCTTCCAACCACCAATGTGCTAGGAATGGGACGTGCACGTGCACATGGACAAAATGTGAGTAGGGGAAGCTCCTAGATGCCCTGACCAAATTTACCCTAGTAATAGAAATACAACCTTGGGTCTCCCCTGAAAAGAGACTAACAACAAAGGAGGTATAAATAAATTAAAAATGTATTGTGCTGTACACAGAGAAAAAAGGACAAATATTAGCATGAGAAGAAGAAAGAAGATAAAGCATAATTTACAATTTTAGTTTGAGGCATAATATTTACATTTTTACTAGGTTACTTAATTATCTAAAGCAGTAACAGAAATGTTTGGAAAGAATTGCTTATAGTTTGTACAAATGAAGGAGAGAAAAAAGTTTAGGAGAGATTGAGCAAGGAGAGATTATTGAGGATAGTGAATCATAGTAGTGCTAAGGAATGATATATTTCAGTCAGGAGTGAAGCATGAACAGAGCTAAGAGTTTGATAAGTGGTCTTTTAAAAGATGTTTAAAGAAAGGATGACTGTTTACTAATGTAATAGGTTGCAGAAGATAATTCAGTTTTTTGGAGTCTGAGCAACACTAGAGGCTGTTTCCAGTGCATTGTTGAGGTTTATATTTGTTGGAGAATTGTTTGTCATGTTAACTATTTCAATGATAGGTAGTTATAATTCAAAATATCACACATAAACCCAATTCAAGCATTTATATATGATATTGTGTGCCACATATAGTTGTACAAAGTCAAGGTATTGGGGTAATTTGAGTCCGTTCAAATTTTGAGGGTTTTGCAGTGATGTGTATAATATTTTTACTGGCAACTAATTTAGTCACTTTGTTATAGCATAACTTGAGCTTGGCTTTAACAGATGCCTAGAGGTTGATAAAGATAGGGACACTGTATACAAGATAGGGAAGGAGGTAAGTTGTTGCTAGGGTGGCTTTTGTGGGGTTAGTAAGAAATGTTTGTGTGTATATAACAAGCCTATTTTTATTAATCTTTTTGTTACATTACTTTGCAAGAGGAGTTCAAATTTAAAGTTATCAACTGTCACTCCAAACAGTTTTGTTAGGACACTACAGCTATCTCTGTATTGTTTAGTGAGATGATTTTAAAACTGGACTTATCTTCCTACTGTGCTTTGGGGAGGAATAAGAGCAGATTTGTATTTTTAGGGTTAAGCAGTAGTTGGGCATTGCAACGCCAGTTTTTAACAAAGGCGAATGCGTCTTGTGTGATTTGTAGAGGATGTACCAAATTTTCTGATGAGCCTATTAGTGTTGAGTCATCAGCATATTGTATAAGTGATGCTTGTCTAACTGAGGTGTGAAGGTCATTAATGAAACTGTTAAAGTGAAGAAGGCCAAGAACTGAACCTTGAAGTACACCAGTGGTAACAGGGAGCTAAGGGGGGGAGAAGTATATTGCCATTTGTTGTCTGTCAGATAAGTAACTTTTAAGTTGATATGGAGAGAGAGAGGATAGACAAAGGTGGATTATTTGTTGTAGGAGTTGACTATGTGAGATGGTACCGAAGGCTTGGCGTGATACAGAAATAGGGAAGAGATAAGTTTGTCAGAGTCATTGATATTTTTTATATTGCCCATGAAGGATAATAATGCAGTATTTGTACTATGGCTTCAGTGGAATCCATGTTGATTACTGGTTAGAAGCTGCTTAGTGAGGATATGATGAAGAATTTGCTGATGGGCACATTTTTTAAGGATTTTTGCGAGAGGAGTGAGGATAGAAACAGATCAGAAATTAGAAACTTCTATTGAGTTCCTCAGTTATGGAGTGGGATGATACAGGATTTTTCAAGATGGAACGTACATATGATTCCTGTATGGATATGTTGATTATGATACTTACTGGGAATTATATGGCTTCTGCAACCATCTTAAGGGATTCTGGGGATTCAGGACATTTGCAAATTCTACTGTGATGTAGATGTAGTTTGAGGTTGGTCTTAAAAGTGAGGAGATTCTTTATTTGTCTGATGGTGAAGAGAATACAGTTTCACAGTTAAGCTATGCTTACTGAGTTTAAGGAGTCCCCGGATGAGTTGCTGGATTTTGGGACTCCATTAGCTGTTGGTCCTTTGATCAAAGGTACCTTTTGGGTTTCTACCATTTTATTGTATTGCTGAGAGCTGGGTGTTTCAGGAATTGTGTAGTATTTTATGTACCATTATGAGTTGTGTATTTGCTATGTAGTATAGTAGTTCTTGCCATTTCAGGTTCTGCAAGAGAATAGAGTGATGGGCTTGGTTTGGGAAGCTGGATGAAAATTTACTTATTTTATTATAACATTGTACAAGCATGGTTAGTAATGTAGTAGTCTGAAGATTAGTGAAAATTGTAGAAGCATATGTAGCAATTAGGACTAGTTCAAATAAAAACTCACTTTTCAGATTAGTGCTACAGTTTGAAGTGAGAAGAGCTATATCAACATTCTGTTAGCAGATGGGAGACAGTAGCTATACAAAAGTGTTCAATGAACCTGCAAGCTATGGTAGCATTAATTTTAGTGGAAAGAAGGTTGGGATGGGCTTGGTACTTGGCTTTAGAAGATTGTTTATAGTAGATCAGACAGTTTGGGATTATTACATTATGTTGTATTTACTAATGTGTAAAAGTTCTTTTTGTATAAAAGAACATGCTTTTTGGTAAGATTTCTTAGGTGTCAGTACTTTTGGTAACTATTCTGTTTTTTCTGTCTTTGTGCCATCTACTCCAAGCATTAGCCCTAATGTTCATTCATTTTTTTTTTCATTTTAGCCAGGGTGCAGTTATCACTTTGACTTACTTATATCGCAGAAGTACATGCTGGTATAAAATGTTCAAAAAAGTGGCATTAAAGTATGAGACAGCATCATTTTAGTGGGAGTGTTTTCAGTGAAATTCAGTTGCAATGTTTCAAGGTATCAATAAAAGTGTCTTTGCTGAAACTGGCAATGATTCTTACAAAGTTTATGTGCTGGTCCTTAGTGATTTTTTTTTTATAAAGACTCTGATTACATAAATTGGATGGTGGTCACTTAGTGTATCTATTTAGAGATACATATGGGCCTATTGTGCATATTTATGTGAGTGTACTTTAAGATGGGTTATTATTAGTACTTCTGAGTCAAACTTGGGGGATGGTTGGGGTGTATTGCTATTTCTAACATATTAAGGAATGTGGTAGCTATCCCTCCAGCACATTTAGTGGTTCAGTGATTTATTATTATGTTATATCTTGCTGGAGTATTTATTCACCTTTGATAGATGATTTTAACCATGTTTCAGTGATTACAGTATGTGAGGGGTTGTGGGTTTGAATCCAGGCTTGAAGTTCATTACTTTTATTGCAGCTGCAGCTTGTATTTATGTTATATACTTTAAGTGAGCTGCTTTAATAGGGTTTTGTTGTTGTGTTTTAGACAGGTGTTGGACTCACTAGTTGGATGATTATTCAGATGTGTGTCATGGGATTAGTTTCAATGGATGGGGTTTTGACTGCTATTAGTCATGGAAGGCCTTGGATTTGGGTTTATGTCACTACAGAGTGTTTGATGCACTAGAAGTGTCTAGATGAATCTGACATATTTTGATTTCTGATTATAGCTTGAGGTTTATTATAGTGATCTGATTGTTTTAGAAGAATGTATTTCCCTTAAAGGTCAATTGGAGGAATTGTACTGAAAGTAGCAGATCTGCTGAGTATAATTGTCAAGTGTAGTTTTAGATGCAGTAATAGTACCCTTTGCACAGAGTAGAAGAGTTTGTGACAGCTGCTAAGCTGCTAAGCTTGACAGCAGGGTAAAAGTAGACAATATGGCTAAGAGACAAGGCAGTATATTATATCTATAGTACATAGAGTTAATCCTTTGGTTTGCAAAGATTATATGTTGCTTATTCTTGTGAGATGAGGATCTGTTGTAAAGGATTAGTACAGTGAAGAGCTGTGCTAGGGGTTCCTGTCCATTCGTAGTCACTGACCAGCTCAGTACACCAGTTTCACACATTCAGCAATAAAAGTATATAAACATCTAACTCATCTAACTCTTCCTGTAGCAATAAACTTAAGCAAACTGATACAAGCAAGACAAGTCACTTCATTTCACTGTTCAGTGAAAGAGAACAGCACTATTAGAAATTGCATTAATTTTTGGATCTTTGGCATTTGGCTATTTAAATGTTTAACAAATTAGTAACACATATTTTCAACTACCCCCTTTTTTTTTTTTTGGAAAAGTCACTTGACATACCTTTTTATTAGTTTACTTATGCTCTGCAAATGACTCTGGTTGTATACAGCTATATATATATAGTCAAGTACGTTCTCAATAGGTTGTATTTTCCTAAGCAATTAAACTCAGCCAGTTTCAACTGTACTTGCCTAATAAATATGCATATATATATATATATATATATATATATATATATATATATATATATATATATATGTGTGTGTGTGTGTGTGTGTGTGTGTGTATACATACATGTATATATGTATGTGTATATATATATATATATATATATATATATATATATATATATATATATATATATATATATCTGTATACATGCATACACACATGGATCTAGGACTCTCCATCGAACACACATTTCACTTTCGCGAAAGTACATTTATCGAAAATGCACTTTCACAAAAAAAAAAAAAAAAAAAACAACCCAAAATATTAAAAAATAAAAGACTACTCACATTTATGCAGGGGGCAAGCCCTCCTGCACCCCCCCATGTGGAGGGCTGTGACCCCCCACACCCTCCCTACTTTAATATTCTCACTCTGAGATCACACTACAGTGGGGAAAAGGGAATATTCCCTTATCCCCACTGTACCGCGATCTAAGCAACAGTTTATTTAGTTGTACAATCTACACCACATGTTAATGTACAACTAAACCTACATGCAAACAGCTGTTTGCTTACTTACCTTCCGGCAAAAGTGCATTTTCAATAAAATGCACTTTCGCAAATTTGAGCTCGCCCATTTAGGTTTTGGTGAAAAGTGTGTTCGATGGACAGTCCTAGATCCATATACATATGTGTGCGTGTGTGTGTGTGTGTGTGTGTGTGTGTGTGTGTGTGTGTGTGTGTGTGTGTGTGTGTGTGCACGCCATGGCCTTTGTTTCACTGGCCTTGTCATGGCTGAAAAGGGTCCTTAGACCAGCCACTTGCCCAGTTAACAAACAAACACTTGCCACGCTTACTACTATACATGTTTTGTGAACTGTGTTTAAACTAATAAAACAAAATGCAGATTCATATCATTGCCTTTTATCTGCCTTCAGACTGATATGATTAAGGATCTTTAAGTACCCTATGAAATCTGGACCGTGGAAATCTACCTCAAGCATGCATATTAAACTCATAAAGTGCTAAGGATATAACAATCCAAACTGACATGGAAATAAATATGCAAATAACCCTGGGAGAAAATGTTATGATGTAATACAAAATAGCACACTGGTACCACAGTAAATTCCACGATCCACACTTGATTTAGATAAAAGCACAAGCTCTTTATTTCAACAAGCCAAAGACAAATTGTTGAGCGCTTTCATGTATAAAATACACTTCATCAGAACCTGATGAAGTGTATTTTATGCATGAAAGCGCTCAACAATTTGTCTTTGGCTTGTTGAAATAAAGAGCTTGTGCTTTTATCTAAATCAAGTGTGGATCGTGGAATTTACTGTGGTACCAGTGTGCTATTTCGTTAATTGTTGCCTCCACAGTGTTTCTTGGGATATGTAATACAAAATCACAGACTATGGGAAACAATATGATATCTTACAAAAGCACAGTAATCAATATTAGTTAGGCAAAACTGCAAATACTAACATCATTTTTTGGTGACCATCAGGGCCAGCCTTATACATAAGTCAACTGGCTGACAGCATAGGGCTCCATGCTTAGAAGGGCACCCTTTCCAATTTATTTATTTATTTATTTTTAGAGCAACAAAATATGTTGTTTCTTTGCCCCAAAAGTAAGGAAATAAAATGCAACACGCTACAACAGCAGCTAGGTTTGCTAAACCATGGGGTTTCCTCTACTAATATCTTTATTCCAGAATCCTTCTTTTGTTGACTATTAGGGCCAAACCTTTTACATAGGTCAACCAGGTGACAGCCTAGGGTTCTGTGCTTAGAGGGGCACTCTTTCCAATTTAGGTATTTATTTATTTATTAGAGTAACAAAATATGTTGTTTTGTTGTTCCAAAAACTAAATAAGTAAAATACAGCACCCTGCAACAACAGGTGTGCTTGCTAAACCATGGGGTTTCCTCTATTGATATCAGTTTACATTTGTATACCTAACTTAATTTTCAAGAGCTACATTGTTGATAATGAAACAAAAAAACACTCAGTTTTGTGCTGCAATATGTCTTGGGTCCATACTTCAATATATATGTTTATGGAAAGCAGTGTATGCACTTTTGTTTTTATTTATAAGTACCTTCTGGCACTATACATAACTGTTTCTGGGGTACCTGGTTAAATTCAGTGGACCCTATTGCATCTGGGGGTCTGAACTACAAAATATTGCCAAAATACTTGTAAATAAAATTAGCTAAAAATTTTAGTAAATCATTACAAATAATATTCCTGCTACAGCACACAGACTGTGAATACCAACTTGTGACAGTCTCACCTAAGATTTAAAACAGCAGCATTGTACGCCCAGACCATGTCAACTCTGCTTTTTCAATGGAACTAAACAAAACATGATAGACCACCCCACCCACCCTTGCTCATCTTACTGAAGAAAAGTATCATCACTAACTTCATCTCTAAATCAAGGAAGCAAACCACCGCAGGCCATAGTAGTCTCTATCCATGAGGGTGGATCCATAGCTGATGTGGACAATCAAATACCAATCAGCCTTACCATTACCATCTACAAGGTTATAAAGAAGGACACCCATGTAATTAATTCAGAAGAGTATTAGTACGTTTCTGCCCCTAAACTTGTATCAATGTGGGTTTGCTGAGGACAGAACATGCTTAATAAACATAGTAACTTTCCTCAAGGAAATTACAGGTGCCCTAGACAGAAGATTGCCAGTGTATGCAGCCTACCTGGATCTTTCTGAAGCATCTGACACCATCCCATGCCATGGAATCATAAATACACTTGAGTTCAGAGTTACCACTTGTGTGATCTTCATAATCACTAAATTAATGCTCTAGAAGAACATGCATAATGATGCTAGACTGGCACCTAACCAGAAAAACAGAAATCACCAGTGAAGTGGGGCAAAGGTTTCTACTTTGTCCTCTTTTCTGGAGTTTATATTCTCTAATGCCTGCATTGATGTGGGCACCCTTTAAAAGACTAAGTTTGCTGATGATTGCAAACTTGGTACAAGTTTCATTTGCTCCACATATGTATTGGTAGGATATTGCCAATAACGAGTGAAAACAGTGGTCTGACTTTCATTGCCAACTAAATTACTGTCCAAAGAACCAAAAACAAAAAATGAGCTTGAGGGGTAGTCAGCAGAAAATATATTTAATCAATAAGCACTTTTGTTCCTAAGTATCACTGAACAGCATCAGATAACTTAAAATTCTTATAAATCCCCCGCTATAAACATACCACCATCAAATCAAACAACTCCACATAAAATTCAAATTAACTATTTAATTATTTAACTATTTAATTACTTAAGAAATCAATATCTGTTTGACAGTAAAAACTTTTAATGCCTTCCTCAGATAGTAATAAAAAATACAAGTAATAGATCCTAAGTCCATACCATATTTAATATACAAAAAAGTGCATAAAAATACTTAGACATATTCATATATGTGTGTGTATATATATATATATATATACATATATATATATATATATATATATATATATGTGTGTGTGTGTGTGTAGATAGATATGCACTCAAACCATGACAATAGGAACATTTACAATTTATCAGCCCTTGATATCTATGAACTAGTTACAGATATTCTTTCGTTAATGGCTGGGTTTTGGATGATGATGGTCTAAATATAATTCCCTAAATTCAAGGTATGAGGACCTGTTTTTACCTCGATCATTAGAAACTACCTTCTCCAAAATACAAAAAGTATTTTTTTTATAATTTACACATTCCAACATATGTTTATCTAAGGCATTAGTAGAGCTCTTTTTCGTAATAGAATAGAGATATTGGTAAATCCTACTCCTAAAGTGCTGCTCTGTTTTCCCCACATAAAAAGCTGGCATGATGTACAGGTTGCAGCATACACCACTCCTTCAGTATTACAATTGTACATAAAATGTCTGCGGTCCCAGTACCAGCATCTCTTGACCTTTCAAATTCCATTTCTAGGATTTCTGAAAAGGGGATTATACTGTGGAGACACCAAATCTCTCAATATCCAGGTCTCCCTTTTTCTCTTCCTGCTCTAGACATTCAGTCACAACAGATGCCTTAGACTTTGCTTGGGGAGTAATGTCTATGGGGATAAAAGCACAGGGTCTTTGGAACAAAAAGACAGACCAAAGCACATCAACATAAAGGAGATGTTAGCTCTAATAAATGCTCTCAACTCCTTAAGTAATCTGTGGTCCCACAGACCTCTATAAGTGTTTACAGACAATGCCACAGTGATGTGGTACATAAACAAACATGGGCAAATCAGATCTTACCCATCTGTGCAGACTTGCCATAGTAGACTGGTATACAGATTTTCAGCACAATCTCACTCTACATCCCATCAGAGCAAAACTGGGTGTCAGACAAGCTGAACAGGACCAGGACAGACAATCAAGAATGGAAGCTAAATTAGATGGTCTTCCAAGAATTGATCCATCTGTGTGGAGCACCTCAAATAAATATGTTTGCCTTTTCTCTAAACAATCAATTGGCAAAATTATTCTCCAGAGCTCGATGCAGTAATGCCTGGGGGGAGATGCTTTTTGTTTTCTTGTCCTTGGACAGAAATGTTCATGTATGCTTTTCCACACTTTCCACTAATATCGTGGGTACCTCTGAAGATTCAGATGGACTCCCCAAAGATCACTGTGGTAAATCCCTTCTGGCCTAAGCAACAGTGGTTCTCCCTTCTTCTGGAAATGGCCAGGGGCAATTACCACAATATTCCTCACAGACTGGATATATACATCCAACAACAGGGGTGTTTGATTAATCTCAACCTTGTACAACTGCAACTGACTGCCTGGATGATAGAGTCATAACACCTTTTATCTGAGGACGTGCAGCTGGTATTAATGGAGGCAAGAAAGCCTGCTACTGGAAAATCATATATTAGCAAATGGGAAAGATTTCTAGCATTCAGGGCTAGTGTTTCTCTGGTTTTACAATATATCTGTGAGTTACTATCCTATGGCCTCTCTTACACCTTGATCTAGTTCATTTATCTTCCATTTCATTATGTCTGCCCATGGATCCCCCTCTTTCAATGCAGCCTCATGTGAAAATGTTTTTTAAAAGGGTATTGCACAAGAAGGGTACTTGAAAACAGGTTACTCCCCCTTGGGATCGTAACTTTGTGTTAGAAAAGCTGTTGCTTCCTCCATTTGAACCAACTTACCAAGCTGACAAGAGGTCCTTGGCATAGAAACACAGTCTTACTCTTCTCTCTGACCTCAGCAAGAAAGGTATCTGAGTTGCAAGCGCTTATGGTGGGTCAAACTTATTTCAGTTTTCACAAGAACAGGGTTTCTTTGAGAACTAATCCTCCTTTTATGCCTAAAATGATATCAGACTTTACTTTAAGCTGCACTCTCTATCTCCTTGTCTTCTTTCCATAACCTAAACATGAGGGAGAAAGGTTACTTCATACCTTGGATGTCCTCAGACAAGACACCACAGTACTGCACAAAAATTAGCGAATAAGACCACAATAGTTGGAAAAACACCTTTATGAACAACAGCAAAGCTTTCGGGTTACTACCCTTTTTCAATACTAATACATAAATTCAAAAACCAAACAGGTTTCTTTGAATTTATGTATTAGTATTGAAAAAGGGTAGTAACCCGAAAGCTTTGCTGTTGTTCATAAAGGTGTTTTTCCAACTATTGTGGTCTTATGTCCACAGGCAACTCAGGTACTGTCTTGACAGAACAAAATCTTTCAGAACTCCTGATCAGTTGTAAAAAGAAAGGACAACCAGTGTCAAAACAGATTATTTTTAAATGTTTTTGTTATTCCCACCACAACAAAACTGTTCCAGGTAGGGTCAAAGCTCATTATACCAGGCCCTTGGCTTCTTCTGTGGTTTTTTGGAAAGGGATGGATTCTATAAGTATTCAAGAAACTTTTATTTATTATTTCCTAGCACTGTCCTTCTCATGGCTTTTGTCTCCCTCACTCTCTCTGTTGGCATGAAAGCTCTGAAGGGCTTACTGGCCAAACCTAATTTTTAGTCAGCTCAACTCAAGCTGATTAATGGCTGGGCATTTGGAAGGTGCCCTGAAACTAGTCGAACATTACATCCCTGGCAAGAGATAACCCACATATCTTAGGCTACTGTAGCAGCGATCATCTGGACATCTACTGTTATCCTAAGCTGACTCACAAAAACTATACTTTCTTTAATCTAGTCCTGCATCATACTTACTTTAATAAATGTATTTCACTCAAGAAATGGAACTGCAATATGCATGTAAGTCATTACAGTGTACCTGTAGTAACTCTGACTATACAAAAGGTACAGTTGAGTACACTTACCATAAATGTAGATGTTCAAGTGTATTCACTGTTGCAGTCATCACATTTGGGTTATCTGCTTGCAGCGGCCCTCAGTCAGCCTGATTATCAAACTCTTGGGTCCTGCGTCAGTTGCTGTCTCATCTTCCATGACGTCAGGTAGTCAGGGGTATAAAGCATGCAGCCGACACCATTACATCAGTTTTTCTTGCCCCAGATGTCAGGTGCCCTCCAATGGGAAACAATTAAATATAAATATGCAAGGTTATACCTCCAACAAAAAAGCAAATACACCAAAAAGCTTTTAAGCATAGCAAAAGAGAATAGAGGTATAGCCAAAAAAGTCAGGGGGCTGGAGGGAGGGTAACCAGGACTGCAGCACTGAATACACTCAAGCATCTACATTTATGGTAAGTGTACACAACTGTACTATGTTCTTTGTGTTTCACTGTTGCATTCATCACATTTGGATAGATTCCCAAAGCTAGGGATGGGAGTAGGAATTTAGATAGCATTAGGACCAGCTATAAGTCCCTGTAAGACTGCAGTAGCAAAACCAGCTCTGGATTTAGAGAAAATAGGCAAATGGTAATGCTTGGTGAAAGCATGTACAGAACTCCAGGTAGCAGCTTCTAGGATGTCCCTGGTAGGGACAACCCTGAGAAAGGCTGTAGAGGTAGATGCAGCACTGGTTGAGTGTGGTCTTATCCCCTGTGGGATAGGTTTTCCATGGTGCTTATAGCAGAAATGAATGCAATGGCCTATCCATTTAGAAATGGTTTGCTTTGAAATGGCCTTCCCGTCTGCCCCTGCAGCAAATGCCACCAGCAGTTGTTCAGATTTCCTTTGGGGTTTTGTCCTGGCCAAGTAAAATCTAAGTTGTCTGTGCACATAAGGAGTGCAGTATCCTTTGTTCTGCGGATTAGAAAAGGTTGGCAAATGAATGGACTGATTAAGAGCCACACTGGATACCACCTTGGGCATGAAGGAGGGGTTGGTCCTGAGGGACACCCTGTCCGCATGAAAGATGATAAAAGGCTCCACTGCCATAAGGGCCTATAATTCAGATACCCTTCTTGCTGAAGTGATTGCTAAAAGGAAGGCTGTTTTCCAAGAAAGGAATTTTAACTCTGCACTTGCAGTTGGCTCAAAAGGAGGTAGAGTGAGTTTTTTCCAATACAAAGTTAAGGTCCCAGGCTGGAGTTGGGGCTCTCCTGGGTGGTCTTAAGTTTTTGGCCCCTCTGAGGAACTGCTTGAGCAGTGGATGAGAGAAGAGGGGTGGTTCTGTGTTGTAATGAGCTGAAATGGCTGAGGCATGAATTTTGATGGAGGAAAAAGAAAGGCCCTTGTGAAGCATCTCAGTTATGTATTGAAGAATCTGAGGTAAATTGGGCGCTGCTGTGCCCATCCCTTGAGTTTGGTTCCAGGAACAGAATCTTTTCCATTTTTCAGCATAAAATTTTCTAGTACTAGACCTCCTTGCCTTCAAAATGGCATCCAGCACTTGTTTACTGAGGGATGGCAATGGAGAGGTCAAGCAATTAGCCAGGCTGCCAGGTTCAAGGTTTGAAGCTGTGGATGCAGAATCTGTCCCTCCTGCTGGGACAACAGGATAGGGTTCTGAAGCAGGTGCCATGGTGCCAGCAGTGACACACTGTGCAAGAGGGGATACCAGTGTTGGTGTGGCCAGTCTGGTGCAACCAGTATCGTCCTTGGTTTGTCCTGTTTGATCTTTAGTAGTACTTTGGAGAGGAGAGGCAGAGGAGGAAAGGCATAAACTTATAGATTTTTCCAGCTGAAGGACAGGGCATCCACTTTCCAAGCTTGTTTGTGGGGAGTCCTTGTGCAAAATGTGTCCAATTGGTAGTTCTGGGGGGAGGCAAACAGGTCTATATCTGGACTCCCCCATTTGTTTATCAACATGTTGAAAGTCTTTGGTTCCAGTTTCCACTCGTGTGGTTCCATGAGATTTCTGCTTAGTTCGTCTGCCAGTGTATTTAGCTTTCCTGACAGGAATTGAGCCTGTAGATGCACTTGGTAGCTCAAGGCTGTGTTCCACAGAGCCATGGCTAGTCTGCAGATGGGGTATGAATGGGTCCCCCCTGCTTGTTTATGTACCACATAACAGTAGTGCTGTCCATCCTTACCATTAATTGTCCTGGAAGAATGTGGTCCTTAAAGGCTGTCAGAGCATTCTGTACAGCTAACATTTCTTTTTGATTGATATGCAGGTGCATTTGACTTGGGTTCCATTTGCCCTGAATGCACTTCCCTGCCAGGTGAGCCCCCCCCATGCATAATCTGATGCATCTGTTAGGGTTTGGGCAGCAGGGGGTAGAGTGAATGGTAGTCCCTTGTTTTGGTGGCAGGCCTCTGCCCCCCAAAGGAACTCTAACTGTAGGCAAGGTATGATAGGAATCATTGCTCCTAGATCTTGAGAATGTTGACACCATAGGCTTTTTAGATACCATTGTAGTTTCCTCATATGCAGTCTTGCATATGGAATTAGGAGAATGCAGGAGACCATGAACCCCAAGGCTTGCAGTATTTGCCTTGCAGATAGCAAGGTTTTTGTGGCCATTAGTTTGAAGTAAGCTGTCAAATGTATTTGTTTCTCTGGCATGAGGAAAGCCATCTGGGAAGTTGTGTTCAAGCTTGCTCCCAGGAATATAATTTGTTGACAGGGTATAAGATGTGATTTCTTTTCGTTTACGGTGTACCCCAGACAAGTTAGCACCTTTTGTACAAATGCCAGATGATTCAAAAGTATGACCTGGCTTTCTGCCTGAATTAGACAATCATCCTGGTATGGCTATATTTGAATATTACTTTGCCTGCAGAATGCAATGACTGGAGCTAGGCACTTTGTGAATACCCTGGGCGCAGTAGATAAGCCAAAGGGCAGTGCAGAGAACTGATAGTGCATGTAGCCTGCTTTGAAGCATAGGTATCTTCTGCAAGATTCCCTGACTGGGATGTGCAGGTAGGCTTCCTTTAAATCCAGTGTTGCCAGGCAGGCATCCTTGCCTAGCATAGGAAGCAACTGGTGAAGAGTTAGCATCTTGAATTTTGGGATCACCAAAAAGGTGTTTAGGATTGAAAGGGCCAGGATAGGATGCCATGAGTTGTCTTTTCTGGGTACCAGGAAAAGTCTTGAGTAGAAACCTTGTACCTTTTCCTCTTCTGGTACGGTTTGAATAGCCCTTATGCTTAAGAGACAGAACACTTGCTTTTGAGCCTCTGCCCACTGATTTGGGGCTAGATATGGCCAACCGTTTGGGGTTGGTAACGTGTGGAAGTGAAATCTGTATCCTTGGGAAACTATATTTAAAACCCATTTGTCCTAGGTAATTAGCTCCCAGTTTTTTGTCTGCAGAGTAATCTTTCCCCCTAAAGGAGCAGTCAGTTGAGAATGGCTTGGAAGTTTTAAAGTTAAGTCATTGAGACAGTTTACCATAGGGGGAATCTTACTACTCCCTGATTTGGAAGTGGGAGCCCCCCACTGCTTAGTCCTGTGTGTACCTTGGGACTGAAGCCTGGGTGTTCTGCTGGTTCTGGGTTTGGGCTGGGAAGGTCTGGAAGAGGCAGGAAAGGACCAATTCTTAGAGGGCCAATGCCTACTAAATCTTGAAGGCTGTACCTGTAGGAAATCTTTAACAGTTTGCATAGATTTAGCTTTTTCCTCCATCTTTTTAAGTACTACTTCTGTTTTGTTATCAAACAGGTGGTCCTGATTTAAGAGAGCATCCAGCAATTTAGCTTTAACATGATCTGGCAAAGATTGCTCCTTAAGCCAAGCATGCCTTCTAAGTGCAGACCCAGTGACAGAAGCCCTGCAAGATGCCTGTAGTGAATCAAAACCACATTGCAAAGTATGTTTTCCAACTTGTTCTGCAGAATGCATTAAATCCTGTAAATCCTTATTTTCAGCACAGTCAGGAATCAACATAATTTTCTGTTTAAGCAATCCAATAATATGCTGCTGATACTTTAACATATGAAACTGGCAGTTTAAGGCCCTAATGGCCAAGGTTGCAGAAGTGTATACCTTCTTACCCCATCTATCCGGGGATCTGGAATCTCTATCAGAGGGGGTAGGATTTTTGGCAGTAGTAGCCTTAATGCCCTTGGGTCCATGTGAAATGGTCTCAGGATCCGCAGTAGGATTTTTAAAAAGGAACTTGTGAGAGTCAGGAACCCTGTAATAGCTATCAGGTTTTCTAGGAGAAGGAGGTAAAGAGTCAGGGGCCAAGCTAGATTCCGAAAAGGCATCATCAACAATGTTCAGTACAGAGGGGATAGCTAAAGACCTGTGTTGGAGCAGAAGTAAGAACTCCCTAAGCCTCTTTTTAGAATCAGAGTAATCCTGGCTTTCCCAGCGAAAATGCTCCCTAAGAGTATGCAAAGTTTCACCAAAAGAGAAATCCTCTGGAGGGAAAGCAGAGGGAATAGAGTCCTCTGCATCAGAATCCTCACAGATAGATAAGGGTAAATTCTGGTCATCAGAGGAAACAGAAATTTCAGAATCCTGATCAGAAGTATCATAAGCAAATTCAGTCCTAGGTCTCTTAGAGGGGGAAGGTTGGCTTCCCCTGATTAAAGTAATAAGGTCTTCAGCCATTCTTATCATTTGTTTTTTAGGCATAGAGGCCTGAACATGCAGTCTGGGCATCAATTTTCTAGACATGGTTCGGGTTTTAGGCCTTGAAGAAGAAGATGGCATCAGTTTAATATGCAAGTCAGTAGGCCTGAATACACCCTCAGAAGTTGGTGCCTGCACAGCAGCTCCGGACCCATCCAAGGTAGAGACATCCACAGATTCCACAGTTGAAGCATCTCGCGGCATACCGGACTCCAAATGGGTCTCAGTAGAGGCCTGCGAATCTGAAGTAGCGGGTATCAGGCGCTGCAAAAGCATCTCACTGAGTACCAGCAAACTGGCGACTAGCTTAGGAGAAGCGCCGTCGGCAGCTGTGGACCTAGGTGGCCTGTCTCTGTCTTTATCTTTGCATTTTTTTGGAATGTCAGTAGTCGGGTTGCTTACCAAAGACATATCTGGATAATTGAACCAAGTACCAAAATATTTAGAAGCGTAAATATACTGACGACAAATAGTTCATTGCTTAAATAAGGCACAAAACTGACAGAGAGGTACATCGTGGTCAGGGTCTAAGTAAGGAATACAGTACAAATGAAAATCTTTATGAGGTATTTGCTTTCCACAAGAAATACAATTATTGACTTTTTCTGACATCGGTTTAGAGCAAGAAAAAGTTTCCCCAACGGGGTACTTAGCTTTAGTTGAAGACTTTGGTTCTGAAACTCAAAAATGAAAATTTCAGGAGTTGGCCAACTGGCACTTGCGAACTGCTTCTGCTTTGGGCGCCGCACAGCAAGAAAGACTGATGTAATGACATCGGCTGCATGCTTTATACCCCTGACTACCTGACGTCATGGAAGATGAGACAGCAACTGATGCAGGACCCAATACTTTGATAATCAGGCCGACTGACGGCTACTGCAAGCAGATAACCCAAATGTGATGACTGCAACAGTGAAACACGAAGAACATCTGCATAATCAAACAGTTTGACCAACTTGGATGTATAAAAAAATTGCCGGTGCAGACACATAGTGAAATACAAAACTGCAACTCTTTTTCAATTCTTGGGTTAAAAAGATTATGAAATAAAACATTGATGTTTGCTATTAATATTCAGTATGGTGGAATTTTTATGTCTTCTAAATCTGATGCAGCATACAACATCAGATAAAAGTACTGTTCTATGTATATATCTCAATCAATAAAAAAAAAATAACTACAGTTTTTTTTTTTAATTTCCACATGGTTTAAGTTTAGCTACGTCACTGTACTATTCCTTAATGTGTGCAAATAGTTACATATGAAAACAGTTAAATATCTGAATTTTTGCACAAAATAACCCATTATGTCAACAAAAGTTAATGTCTGTCTTCTACGTTTCCTCAACATAATAATCAGATATTATGACTTAATTCACTTTTAATAACTGGGAGTGCAAACACCCGAATTTTAAATATAGGTGCCTCTGTGACCAGGTCATTCCTTTTTTATCTATTCTTCAGTGCATTTAATTTTTAGATAATGCAAATTAATATAAATTACTCAAAATGTTCTCACCTTTCTGAATCATGATCCACTGAATTCATGTCATTTGCAGAAATCCTGACCTCACTAATTCTAACATATTCATCAAAGAAACCATGTTCAAATGAGTAAAAAACAAAAAGTCGGCCATTATACTTAAACTGCGGATGAAAGGCAAAACCAAGAAAACCTCGCTCATCTCCTTCCCAGGGTGAAGTAAGTACTTTTGCGGTAATGTTCATAAAGGGTTTTTCCAACCTGGAGTGATCAGGAAGGTACACCCAAATCACTCCTAACTGCTCCGCAATGAAGAATCGGTGTGTTCCATCATTAGCATGCACCATGGCAACAGGGTTACGCAGGCCATTGGCTACTTCCTCAAGACATAGCTCAAGACAGCCCTCCATATTTGATGTTATCAGTCCCAGGTTGTTGTTTAGCTGTTCGTTTGTGAGAAGGTGTGGATAGCAGTAGTCAGTATCATCTAGTGCCAGGTAACTGCATAACTTTTGTTTGTTGATCTGCAGCCTTGCCACCTGTTGGCTCTCGGAAACGAGGTAAAAAATCGATCGACATCTCTGCCACACTTCCATGCAGTAATCTTCACACATCCCTGCTATTGTCCGTATGGGAGTAGACAGATCTTCAGCATCATAAAGATGTGCAGCATATGGAGAACATTCCTGGGGAAATTAAAGTTCCTAGTGAGTCAAAGAAAAAGGCATTACAGTAAATCAGTCTAAAAGAAATAAAATAGGTAAAAAATAGTTCAAGGACCAACGTATATATTTTACCTTGGAAGAGAATGTCATACCTTCATAGACATCATATATGTGCACAGCTTAAAAGCTTTGCAGTTCAGTTTTTAACTAACATTAATCACAGGTAAGACAGGATACCAACAAAAAATTTCCACTGAATGGCAGCTAACTCTTAATTAGAATAGCAAAGTATTATACCTAGCAAAGTTATTCCATACACACTGCTCCGTCTCTCTAAACTTTAGTTTACACTTTTCATTTTTTTTCTGATTTATGATCAACCTGGTATTCATAGTATCAATTCACAAATCTTGTAAGGTCATATCCTTGCACTGTGGCAACCAAAACATTAATGTTACTCTGACTTAATGAACAGCACATATAACAGGAGAATTAACTAACATCTGGTCATTTGTGGTAAGGTAGTGAGGATGATGCAAAAGCTCCAAGCTTTCAAGTATAATTACTTCAACAATGTCAGATTAAATTATTTGGAATATTGTTTATTCAGATGGCAAAAGAAAGATTAATGGACAGATTCTGATGATAAGAAATATGGCCTCTAACATCTCATATGCTATTTTAAGTATCAGCCTTTTTATATTTAATATTTATATTTACTGCTACAACCATAGCTTATACAGAAGGAATTTTCTCAGTTTGTCCTCTACTTGTAATGTAAGCTGTAATACATGCAATGCACAGAAACTACATTTACTGACAAAAGCTTTATATATAATTGGTTCTGCAATAGCAAATTTAAAAAAAATGTATCGTTGTGTAAGAACTTACCATAACCTTAGATGTCCTTCTTTTCGATATGCTGCTGTATTCATGACATCAGAGAGTTTGCCTCTGGTGAATTCTTGCATGTCTGGCCTTCACACAAAAATTAAATGCTACCACTAGGGTGCGTGTGACATCCTGCGCCTCTCTTGGACGTCGAAGGTAAATAGACGTCGGGTATAAAGTGGACTTCAGCACACACCTCTTCAGAACTGAATGCCACCAGAATCAGTGACTACAGAGTGTTTATTCTAGGAAACTGGAATCAGGCAAGTGTGAGGGGGAAGGCTGGGTGGGAAACTATACAGCAGCATATAGAAGGAGGACATCTAAGGTTATGGTAAGTTCTTACACGACAATATTATGTCCTTCTATTCATATGCTGCTGTATTCATGACATTAGGGAGAGTGCAAAAGCTCTTGTCCTAATGAAGGGGAGTCGGACCAAAAGCAGTTTCCACAAACCCATGAAGGATAGCTCTGGCAAATCCTGCCCTGGCTTTAGAGACCATATCCAGTTTGTAGTGTCTGGTAAAAGTGTGAAGTGAGGACCAAGTAGCTGCCTCAAGGATAGCAGCTATGTCCAATCCTTTAAGGAAAGCCCCTGAGGAGGACACTGCTCTGGTTGAGTGTGCCCTAACTGGGGCTGGGAGTGACTTACCATGCTTGGTGTAACAAAAGGAAATTTTTTTTGATATCCAAGAGGATATAGTTTGCTTGGAAAGAGGTTGACCAAGGGCTCTAGGGTGATAGGAGATGAAGAGGCTGTCAGATATTTGGAAGAATTTGGTTTTGGCCAAATAAAACCTGAGCTGTCTGTGTATGTCTAGGGAGTGCAGTATCCTCTCTGTTCGGTTCTGCAGAGAGGGGAAAAAAGTTGGCAGGCTGATAGACTGATTTAGGGACAGGTCATTTACCACTTTGGGAATGAACGTGGAGTTACTATGCAAACATACCCTGTCCTTGTGGAAGACAGTGAAGGGCGGATAGGCCATAAGGGCCTGGAGTTCAGAAACCCTTCTGGCAGATGTTATGGCCACCAAAAGTATAGTCTTCCAAGTACGGTATTAAAGGGAGCAGTCTTTGGCTTGTTTAAATGGTGGTAATGTCATTTTTTTCTAGGACAAAATTAAGTTCCCAAGGAGGCAGAATGGGATTCCTTGGTGGCCTGAGGTGTAGTACCCCTCTCAGGAAGAGTTTGACCTCTAATCTAGATACTAAATGTGGTACCAGGGGTAGGCAAGCTGAGATGGCAGATAGGTGGATTTTAGTGGAGGAATATGATAGCCTGGATTTCATAAGGTCACACAGATAGGGCAAGAGCACTGGGGGCTCTGTCATCAGTGGTTGTAGGTTGTTTTTCTGACACCATAAGGAAAATCTCTTCCACTTTGAGAAATAAGATTTTCTAGTAGTTGGTTTTCTGGCCTCTGGCAGAACCTGGATCACATCCTCTGTATATAGGTGTCTGAAGGGAATCAACGCCCTATCACCCACAATGTGAGGTTCAGTGTGGGCAGTTAAGGATGTAAGAGTCTTCCCTTGTCCTGTGTGAGCAGGTCCATTCTCTGGGGTAACTTCTGGTGATTCCCCTTGGCTAGGCGAAATAGTAGGGGGAACTAATTCTGTCTTGGCCAGTAGAGAGTCACCAGCAAGATTTGAGATTGTTCCTTCTGAATTTTCAGGACTCTTTGAATGAATGAGAAGGGGGGGGATGCATATGCATACATTCCCCTTCCAAGTGGTTGATAGAGCATCCACCTTCCAAGCCTCTAGGTGAGGTGCCTTGCAGCAGAAGGTCAGGAGCTGTCTGTTCATGGGGAGGCAAAGAGATTCACATTCAGAATACCCCATCAATGGACTTGGTCCAGAAACACTTCCCTGTTCAGCATCCATTTGTCAGACAGGGTCATGGTCCTGCTTAAGGAATCTGCCATCACGTTGTCTGCAGAGGGGATATATACTGCTTGGAGAAGGATTTGTTTCCCAAGCTTGCAGTGCTAGTCTGCACAGGAGGTAGGACCTTGTCCCCCCACCTATTTGTTGATGTACCACAGCACATTTGTGTTGTCTGTGTACCACCTCAGGGTGCCTGGGAGAAGTTAACCCTTGAAAATATCCAAAGCCAGTCTCAAGGCTCTCATTTCCTTGATATTGATGTGATCCTTTTGTTGAATGGGGGTCCATGCAATCCTCACTCTCCAATATCTTAGGGTGGCCCCCCAGCCTGTTTCTGAAGCATCTTTGAACAGGTCTTGGTTTGGGGGTGTGGGCTGTAGGGGCAGGCCCAGATTTGAATGAATCTGAGAGATCCACCACTTCAGTTCCTTGGACAGGCAAGGAAGTATGGGGATTGTGAACTCTAGAAGACGTAGGTGTTGTTTCCAGATATTTCTCAGATACCACTGAAACTTCCTCATGTGTAGCCTTGCTAGAGGGGACCATGGGGATAGTGGAGGGGATAGTGGAGGCCATGAATCCTAAGATCCTGAGGAATTCCCTGGCTGAGATGGTTTTGATGGGAAGGATTCCCTGGAAGAAAGATGTGAAGGTCACAATCTTTTCTGGTGGCAGGCAAACCATCATTTCCCTTGTCAGAATCCAACATCCTCGAAACACCTGATCCTGAGAGGGTGTTAGGGAGGATTTCTTTTTTTGATTTATGGTAAATCCTAGGCCTGTAAGGAGGGAGATGGTGAACTGCGGGTGTTGCAGGGCCATGGAATTTGAAGTAGTCTGAATAAGGATGTCATCTAGATAGGGAAAAAGCTGTATTCTCTTCATCCTGGTAAAGGCCATGACTAGGGCCAGACATTTTGTAAATACTCTTGGGGCCATAGAAAGACCAAAGGGTAAAGCACAAAACTGACAGTGTGCAGAATCCACTGAGAAGTGGAGGTACTTTTTGACGAGTGGATGGTCTTTATGTTCTAGGACACTAGGAATACCTGAGGCAAAATAAGTGGAAGAAGGGTAGAGAGATAGAGAGAGAGAGAGAGAGAGAGAGCATCCTGAAGGAGGGGACATGGAGGAAGGTGTTGAGGTGGAATAGGTCCAGGATGAGCCTCCATGGGCCTTCCTTACTGGGGACCAGGAAAATACTTGAGTAAAATCCCTTCCCTCTTGCAGAGGGCAGGACCTCTTGAATGGTTCCTTGAGCCAGAAGTTCCTGCAGGATTGGGAGAAAGTAAGATTTGGTCTCTGGGTGGAGGAGGGATGCCTTTGGGAGAGGGTCTGGTCTCCCAGGTCATGAAGTATCCCTATTTTATGATAGATAGGACCCAGGAGTCCTGGGTAACCTGCTTCCAAGTAGGAAGGGAGAGGTGCATGGAAAGAGGGGTGTCTGGATGAAACGCCTGGTAGTCATAGACTACCAGGCTTTCCCTGAAAGGACTGTTTAGAGAGTGAAGCAGAGGAGAGAGGCCTGGAAGAGTGATGCTTCCTGTGGTCCTTTCTGGGTTTAATTTGCATTTTCTTAGTTGAGGACATAAAAGAATTTTTAGCTGGGTAGTTCCTCTGAAAGCATGGAACTGGGGAGACAAAGATATGTCTCAATTCCTGCAGTTCCTTGCCTTTGGTCTGGAGGGTCTTAAAGAGTTCAGCAGCAGCTGACCCAAGCAGGTTTTTGTTGTCCACGGCCGCATCTTGGAGCTTGGCTTTGATGTCATCAGGAAGGGGTTGCAATCTTAAACAGAGTACCTCCTGATGACAGATCCAGAGGTGGCAGCCCTTGCAGATGCTTCTACAGCATCATAGCTGCAATTGATGGAGTGCTTGATCACTTGTGTGCAGGAGACAGGAAATATTGGCTTTAGCAGGAAAGTCAAGGAACTTTCCCAGTTGCTTGTCCACGTCTTCCAAGAGAGCCAAGGAATACTTGTCCATGTGTGTCTGGTAGTTGACTGCTCTTACTGCTAGGGTGGCAGAAGTATAAGCCTTCTTACCCAGACATTCCATCATTCTGCTCTCTTTATCAGAGGGCAGTAGAGAGGAGGATGGCAGTAACTTTGAGGTTTTGTTGGTGGTCACAGAAATAACTGCAGGGTCTGCAGAAGGGGCTTTATACAGGTGGGATGCCTCCTCGGGCACCTTACAGAATCTGTCTGGATACTTGGGTGCTGGGGAAGCAGCCAAGAAGGCATCCAGAAAGGCAGGGTGTACTGGGGTTACAGTAGAAGGGCTGGGAGACTCCAGTTTTAGGAGTTCATAGTATCTCTTTTGAGTCTCAGTGACCTGACAGCTGTCCCATTTGAAAACATTTTGTATTTTGGTAATGGTCTCACCAAAGGTGAGGTCCTCACCAGGAGAGTCAGTGCCGTTGGACTTCTCCTCTGATGAAGCATATCCCAGAGGAGAAGCGATCTGATAAATATAGGTTAGGGATTCATCGTCTGATGAATCCTCTTCTGCAGAAGAGACATCCGGAGCAGGCCCCTTAGGGGTAGAGGGCATGGGGTTTGTGCAGGTGTCAGGCCCTGACACAAGGCCAGAAAGGCATTGAGCAGGCCTTGGGTGAAGGTCTGCCAATCCAGACTCTGTCTGACAGGTGAAGCAGGCAGAGGCTTTGAAATATGTTTAGTTTTCTGTTTCCTCTTTTTACGGGTGTCTGGAGGAGAGGATTCAGAAATGCGATGGAGGGTTGGAAGGCCAGACGCTGGCTGACACTCCACTACATCAGAGACTATGTCCTCACATACTACAATTTGGGAGATGCCTCACGGACCCTCGGATATAATAAGCCTTGGTTCCCCCTCAGTGACTGAATCGGACACCTGAGATTCCCTCTGGGATGTGACCTCGGGCAAAAAAGAGATTTCCTCCGGGCCTTCCACTGAAGGAAGCTCCAAGGACTCCAACTTGGACTCCAGGTCTTCACTGGACTTGACAGCAATGGAAGTTGTGGAGGGTGCAGCAGTCTGTTCAGGCCAACTCTTTTTGGACTTCTTGACTGGGGGTTCAGCCGAGGCTTCCAATGTTAGATCCATCCTGGAAGTTAGACATTTGAGTCTCTGATTTTCAAGGTATAGTTTTAAGGCTGCGAGATGGCTTCTAACGGTCTTGGGGACAAAGGCCTGACAAATACTACAGGTGGTATGGTCGTGTTCATGGCCTAGGCAGAATAGGCAGAGATCATGAGAATCCTTATGTAGAATTTGCCTTCCACACCTACACTTGCCCTTCCTACCTGACATGTAACCCAAAACAGTAGCAAGTAGCAAACAGAAAACCCCTAGGGTGTACTTATTTGAAGTCGGATGAAGAAATGCTTCTACTAGCAATCCGATGACCAGAGCTGGCAGTCACAGAGGCCATCAGTAAAGTTCTGAAGAGGTGCATGCTGATGTCCACTATATACCCAATGTCCATTTACGAGCGACATCTGAGAGAGGAGCAGGACGTCACGCACACCCTAGCAGTAGCATTTAACTTTTTTATAATAGCCGGACATGCGAGAGATCACCAGAGGCAAACTCCCTCATGTCATGAATACAGCAGCATATGAGTAGAAGGACATAAAATGATTTTTGAGAAATTCTAACAGAAGAACTTGTATAAAACATAAACAGCCATCCGACATACTAAAATTAATCATGGATGGGGTAAAGCCACCCACACCTCCAAGGGCACAGACAGGGCTTCTGAAATTGTACATCAACCTCCAGAATGTATCCCACACCTCCTAACTGTAGCCATCCCGTGTTAAACAGTGAATGTTTGTAGACAGCATACCTCATCAATAGTGTAGAAACAACATTCTAAAATGGCAAACTTGAGCAAGTAACCAATGCTGGCATCCAGACTTTCTGATTAAAAGAAGATTAAAAAAACTTAAAACTTAAGCACAGGAAATATACTATTTTATTTAATTATAGCACATCTCATTGCACAAAATAAATTATTTTTAAAAAAATGAATGCTGTGTTGGACATGACATATGCCTGGCTGCTCCCTTGCATAACTTTTACCTTCCATGCAACAAGTAAGGCAGTCATGGGCTGCACACTACTCTCAACTGTACATATTTTTGCAGAATGTCCTGATTTTTGGTTCATATTTTTGGCATGTTCCTCATAAAATTTGTGGTTTTCTAGCAAATCACTGGGATGATCTGAGAATTGAACTCACTAAATAATGACATACATTTGAGTTTCAGACTTAAAATCCTTCAGAAAATGTATGTTAAAACAAACCCTGTTTCTATGTTTATAAGAGCGATATTTAAAATATGTCCCTATTTTTGGGACTTTGTCCTCCCATTTTGTCGGGTTGTGTCCAGATTTCTTATGCTAAGAGGTTGAGAGGTATTACTGCACACCCAAAACCTCCCTAATAAAAGTATAAAGGTCTGACCTGGGTCAGCCTTATGCATAGGCCAACTAGTCAGTTGCCTAGGGCACCATGTTTCTAGAGGAGCTCTTTCCACATTTATTTATTTTCCACAGCAATGAAATGCAGAGTTTTTTTACTCTAAAAAATTAAACAAATAAATAAGTAATGCAGCCCTGCTAAAACAACATATGCCCATGACATAACGTGCACACTGGGGGGAGGGGGGTACTCCTCTTGAATAGACCAGTCAAGTGAAGCAGAAGTCCTGGCATTCAGAATCTAAGATAAACTGTACATCTAAAAACTGGAAACAACAAGCTTGCTAGCATTTACTATGTAGCAGTGACCACAGCTCAATAAAACAAGATGGAGAGTCACAGCGACCTACACAGACAGCACAGGCATCATGCTTAATTAGTATGGAAAAAAAAAAAAAAAATATATATATATATATATATATATATATATATATATAAACTAACAGTCAGCTGCAGACAACTGAAAATAAGGTATTGCTAGAGGCAGAATATTCCAGACTGTAACAAGTCTAATGAATGGACAAATGAAAAAGACTCACAAAAAGTGGGCTTTCTGCTGTGTTTAAAATGACTATTACAAAAAATACCTGCTGTTTGTAAATGCATCACAGGGGTTGTGTACCCCCTGTGGAGCCTGTAGTATGAGTAGGTTATGAACATCTTTTACTCAATATTCTCTCTCTGACAAAGGGCATAGTGTCTGGCAGGATGATTTGCTTTCACCCACTGGATTAATAGTTTATACATTCTTCAGTATTTGGCTACATTTTCTGGATTAGTTTGAATACAAGCAGTTTCTGCCTCACCAATGAAAAGTGGTAGGTTATATCCAAATTCTTCAGTGATATTTGTTTAGTTCCGTGCTGTTGTAATATGCTATTGTGTGAGTCATGCAGCTGATGATGGTACTATATTCACTTTAAATTTTGTTTAAGGCTGACTTGAGATATATAGATTTTTTGCAGAGCTTAATCCCACTTTGATTTTGAATTACCTCATTACTGTCTTCAGAACTGACTTGCATGAGTGATCCTTGTAGAGAATTTTTAGTTTGATTGGGGAAAGACCAAACTGTATTTATAAAACTGCACTAAATTTTAAAGGGTTGGTAGAAAATAATAAAGTGAATGATGTTCAACAGACAAGTAGTAGTACAAAAATAGGCACCAAAAATTGTGGCCAAAGTACGTGTATACAGGGTCTATATTACATATCTGAACATTTAAATGTTCGAATCACTAAAGATCGACCTTTAGCGATCGAACATTCAAATGTTCGAATATGTAAGAAAACAATAAAAAAAAAGAAAGGTGATCTCGGAGTTGGTAAAATTAAAAGCACTACACCCTCACATACTCCCCTTGAGTACCTCATTCCCCATTGGCCCTTTTTTTCAATTATAAAGGAATTCCCAATACTATTCTAGTATGTCCAAAGGTCAGTTGTCAATCTCCTCTCTGGTCCAGCTGGTGAATCTGGGAATCTTGAGGCAATGTTACAACTGCCTCATGTACACAGACAACCCTCTCCTCCTCCCAACAAATTCCAACACATGTGAGAGATGCAACCATATAGCCAAACTGGAGGCTAAGCTCTCTCAACTCAGTACTGGCATAACCAGTTAGGAGGAGAAGGAAACCACACTCACTACAATTCCAGTCTCACATAGACCTACCACGACAGCAAACCAAACACATAAACACACAAAAACATACTCAGAGGCTCTAAATAAAAATCTGCCTAAGCAGCAGAGACCTCCAAAGCAGACACCCAAGCAAACGCTACCCCAAAACAAAACACATGCAACACATAGCTCACAAAGCCAGTGTGCCAAACAGTCACAGCCCTTAAGGCTAAACAACACACCTGATATGCTTGTAATAGGTGACTCTATCGTCAGGCACACTGACGTCCCGCTCACCAGGCTGAACAAGGAGAAGGTCATGGTGAGCTGCCTATCGGACACTAGGATCCACCACATAACACAAGCACTCAGGTCACTCCAAGGCAAGTACAAATATGACTCAGTCATTGTCCAAGCTGGTGTGAATGACCTGAGTCATACCTCCCTGGACTACATGAAAAGAGACATAGAGGAGCTCTCTGAGCATGTAGCCCAGGCCGGTATGACCCTGACCTTGAGTAGCATCTTACCCTCACCAAGAATGATGCCACAATATGAAGACAAGATGATTAATTTCAACAATTGGCTTAAGTATTGGTATCATTCAAAGGGTATCCAATGCCTGTCAGCCTGGGATGACATGCTCGACAAGCCACGAAGCTTCGCTAGGGAACGGCTTACACCTGTCACCCCTGGGCTTTCGGATATTGGCAAAGGCTCTTGCTACCCCCATAGTGCCTTTTTTAGGCAAGGCTCAAAAGACAAACCCACCTCCACAGGTATCACAAGGGATAAGAAACTAAGAGTAATGCTACTCAATGCCAGAAGTCTAAACCTCAAGATGCATGCACTCGAAACTCTCCTTAGCATGGAGAACATCGATATCTGTGCAGTAACAGAAACCTGGTTCAAGGCTCCCGAGAGCACCCCAGCACTACCAGGTTATACCTCATACCATGCTTTTCGGCCCCAAAACTTGGACCAAAACACAAAAGGAGGGGGAGTATCAATATTCGTCAAAGATACCCACACCTCCAGGTTGGTGGCACAGCACGAAGCATCAGAGACTATCCATGTGCAACTAATAGTGGGTAAAACTGCCTTCCAGTTTATAGCCTGCTACAGACCACCCTCCCAAACCCAGGAACCCCACTCGGCCTTCCTGAGAACACTGGAAAATATGAAGGTCTCTCCAAACACCATTATAATGGGCGACTTCAACTACCCAAACATAGACTGGGAGCATTACTCTAGCTCCAACACCCTAGCTCAAAGGTTCCTAGAATTTATAAACTCAAATGCTATGGAACAACTTGTTACCACTCCCACAAGAGGGGAAACATACTGGACCTGATCATCACCAACATGGGGACTCTATGCTCCAGACCAGAAGTGTATCCCTCACTGGTAAGATCAGACCATAAACTAATCTCACTGGATAGTCACATCCCGACCCCACCCCCTGCCCAGAAAACCACAGTGAAAAAATTCTCTAAAGCAAATTTCACACTCCTCAAAACCGAGGTGGAATCCTTCAAAGCCCCCGGACCTGTGGAAAATACGGTCCAGACCACAGAATCCTTTATAAACGCATTCTATGAACACCTTCAGGAATGCATGGATCATGCAATCCCAAATAAAACCAAGACCCAATCCTCCAAAGGCAGACATCCTGTCTGGTGGACCCCAGCCATAAACAAACTATACAATAGAAGGAGGAAGCTACTACATGATAGAGCAAAATCCCAAAAAGGGAAGGCATCTCTGATCAGTGTTAGCAAAAAACTACGGGCACTCATAAAATCATCTAAGGCCAGCTTTGAGAGAAAAATTGCACAGGACACTAAGGATAATCACAAGGCTTTCTTTAGTTATGTTAGGAACCTGGGTGGGAATTCCCAGATATGCTCAGAATTAGTCCAAAATGACAAAAAATACACCGAACCCACAGACATTGCCAACATCCTAGCTGACAGGTTCAGCGCAAACTTCTCCCACCAAAAGGGCAAATAACTACTCCAGCAGAGTCCTACCCCCATGACATCTCAGATGCTCAGGTAAGAGCCGCCCTCTCCAAAGCAAAAAACACAGCATCAATGGGACCAGACGGTGTCCCGGGCTGCGTCCTACATGAACTCCAAGAAGAGCTAAACCCAAACATAAAACTGCTGTTCAATCTCAGCCTTACCACAGGATATGTACCCAAAGAGTGGTGTACAGCAACAGTGGTCCCTCTCCACAAAGGTGGTGCCTCAACGGATCCTGGAAACTATCGCCCATAAGTCTGACTAGCTTGGTCTGCAAAGCTATGGAAAGGATCATCATGGACCTCATAAATAAAGATATTGGGGACCTACAGACACTGAATCCTACCCAGTTTGGTTTTGTTAAGGGCAGATCCTGCCTCTTAAACCTGGTTGATTTCTTTGAAACAGTCGCCAAGGCCATTGACGAGGGGAAGGTGGTCCACACAGCCTACCTGGACCTTGCAAAAGCCTTCGATACAATACCCCACTCGGGCATTATAGATAACCTCACCAGCTTAAATATAAACCCTTATGTCACTAGATGGGTTTCAAACTGGCTCAAGGACAGAACCCACTTGGTTAGAATTGCTGGAGCCATGTCAGACTCCAAACCAGTTACAAGTGGCGTCCCACAAGGCTCAGTCCTGGGACCTCTCTTGTTCGGTATATGTTTCTCGGAGGTACAGGCCAACACGGAAGGACTGTGGCTGACCAAGTTCGCAGATGACTGCAAACTGGGCACCATAATCGACTCTCCAGCCGACACAAGCATCCTCCAAAAGGGCCTCATAGAAACAGACAACTGGTGCCAGAGCCATGGCCTCAAGCTAAACGCCAAAAAGTGTATAGTCATCCCCTTTGGCAAAAACAAAGTGCCCACAAATTACCACATAGGTGGTAATCCATTAAGTACAGAAGAAGTAATTAGGGACCTGGGGACCCAAGTTGACAGCAACCTCTCATTTGACAACCACGTGGCCAAAGTGGTTAGAAAAACATTTTATATAGCCCACCTAATCATGAAGGGATTCACATCTAGATCAGGGGAGGTCATCGTGCCTCTTTACTCATCCCTCCTCAGCCCCATAATTGAGTACAATGCCCCTTTTGGGAAATTTCCCATTCCCTACACTGTAGCACAATCTTGGAGTTGGTATATACCTTACCAGACACCTGCAGCAACTGGAAAGACCCCAAAAGTACCTCACCAAGAGAATCAAAGGGCTCAAACAGATGCCATATGCTGCCCGGTTAAAGAAACTCCAGCTCTACTCAGTGGCATACCGCCTGCTCAGAGGCGATCTGTGCCTAACGTATAAAGCCATGTCCAACCCAGAATTAATGGACATGCTGCACCTCAGAAAATCCAAATCCCATCGAGCTATGCGCTCGAGAGACTTGAACCTCAGCACTGAAATAAATAGGACATGCTGGAGGGACAGATTCATAACCCAGAGGCTGCCTTCACTCTGGAATAAAATCCCAGTCCAGGTCAGGCAGACTCCCTCATTGACTCTCTTCAAGAGGAATCTTGATGAGTGGATGGGGGATCGTAGGTTTACCCCGGGTATCACTTCTGTGTCACTGTTAGACCGAGGCACAGTATACTAACCTCGAAAAAGTGCATAGCAAAATTAATTTAAAATGGCTAGGCTTATAAATGCCCTAGGGCAGATAGCCTAGTATGAACCTATGAACCTATGAAAAAAAAAGAAAAAGGAAAAGGTTTAAGCAGGGGGGCAAGCCCCTCTGCACCCCCACACCCCCCACTACTTAAATATACCAACTCCGAGATCGCCCTTCAGTGCGCTACAGTGCGGAAATGGGAAATTTCCCATTCCCTACACTGTAGCACAATCTTGGAGTTGGTATATTTAAATAGTGGGGGGTGCAGGGGGGTTTGCCCCACTGCTTACACCCTTTATTTTTTTTTCTTTTGTTTTTTTTTTTTTTTTTTTTAATTTTTATTCATACTGGAACATTTAAATGTTCGATCACTAAAGGTCGATCTTTAGCGATTCAAACATTTAAGTATTCAGATATGTAATATAGACTCGTGTATACATATCAGAAGGGGAGAAATTAAAAATGGAAAATATATTTGGTACAACCCCTACTATGGAAAGTGGAAATTGTTCAAGTTCAGGAGCGATATATGTGGCAAAATGTATGGGGGGTGTCTTAGTTTTTATATAGGGAGCATCCTTTGAGGAAATGAATATACGAACACAATTATGATGTTAGTAAGAACAATATAGCGAGTACTTTATATAGACATTCCACTAGTTGTCCAAATTTTTGCAAGTTCAAGTTTGCTATAGTCAAGGAGGTACCTGTGAACCCACAGGAAGGTGGGGAGGCTTCTGTGAAACCTGTTTTAAAAATGAGATCTGCTAAAATAACACTTATATATTACTTATACTTAATACAATTTATATAAAAAATATTTTGTTCTTAAAGATTTTCTGGAAATATTATGAACAAATAATAGAAAGTAAGTATTTTATTTGCAAAGTCCATTCTAATATGGTATTCTTTAATGGTGACTTAATACATTTTTTTTTAAATGAGAGCGTGTTAGTTTTTGATATTTTGTTATATTTGATTGAGTGTGCATCATTTATGACATAGAAGGAAGTGATGTTATAGACAAAGTGTTCTGATGAAGTCCAATTTTATTAATTAAGGACGACAGCACTAAACCATTTTTAAAGAGTTCATAGAGAGTGTTGTTTTGTTTTATTAAAACTCATTCTTCTGGAAATGTATCTTCAGTGGATGGACTTATATTTCTCTACCAGAAAGCGTAGTATCTAAGTTTGTGAAAGTGCATGGTTAGGGACTGAGCTTGTGAAATTGCATGGTTATACATCATCCTGTGAGAGTGCATGGTTATGTATCAGGCTGAGAGAATGCATGGCATGGGTCTAAACTTCTGAGAGTGCATAGCTAGATATCCTGTGAGAGTGCATGGTTAAGCATCATGCTTTAAGAGTGCATGGAAAGGCATCATGCTATGAGAGTACACAGTTAGGCATCATGCTGTGAGAGTGCATGGTTATGGATCATTCCGTGAGGGTCCATGGCTATGTATCATGCTGTGAGAGTGCATGGTTAGGCATCATGCTGTGAGAGTACACAGTTAGGTATCAAGCTATAAAAGTGCATGGTTAGGGTCTCAGCTTGTGAGAGTGCATGGATATGTATCATCTTATGAGACTGCATAGTTAGGTATTAGTCTGTGAGAATGCATGGTTAGTATCTGAGCTTGTGACAGTGCATGGTTATATGTCATCCCATGAGAGTGCATGGTTAAATATCAGGCTATGATAGTGCATGGTTAATTATCATCCTATGAGAATGCATGGTTAAGGACTGCGCTTGTGACAGTGCATGGTTACATATCATCCTATGAGACTGCATGGTTACATATCATCATATGAGAGTGCATAGTTAGAGACTGAGCTTATGAGAGTGCATAGTTACGTATCAGATTATAAGAATTTAGGTTTACATACCTGCCTTTGAGCATACATGTTTAGAATCTCAGTACATGGTTACACAGCCTTTGGGAGTATATCATCAAGTCTTCTTTGACAGTACATGGTTAGGTCTCAGCCTGTGTTACAGCATGGTTACATATAATCTTGTGAGCCACCATATTTAGGTCTAACTCTGCTACTGCATTGCTACATTTCAGCTTGTGGAGTGCCTGGTCATGTTTCATTTTGTGAAAATGCATAGTTAGGATTCAGTTTGTGAAAATGCATACGTACATATTAGCTTGTTAGTATCCAACATTAAGTCTTAGCCTGTGATTGTGCATGGTTAGGTATCAGGCTGTGAGAGTGCATGGTAACAGTCTGGATTGTGAGAGTGCATGTTTAGGTATCAGTCTGTGAAAGGACATGGTTATGTATCAGCTGGTGAAAGTGCACAATTATGCATCAGCTGGTGAAAGTGCATGCTTAAGGTCTGAGCTTTTGAGAATGTGTAATTATGTATCAGCCTATGAGAGTGCATGGTTACAGTCTGAGATTCAGGGAGTGCATGATTATACATTACCTGTGAGAGTGCATGATTGTACATCACCTGTGACAGCACATGATTATGTATCATCCTGTTAGAGTGCATGATTAGGAATCAGGCTGTGGAAGTGCAGGGTTAATTTATGTATTTATTTACTTATTTTCCATTTGTTAACCAGGTTATTCCAAATTAGCCTGAGCCCATTTTCAGTGGAGACCCGAGTAGAAAAGCTCCAGTACATGACAAGCATAATGAAACAAACATTTTAAACAGTACATAGCTTGCAATATACATTGAAACAATATATTGAAACACAAGTTAATACTTAGACTGCAACATATGTTGAAACAAATGTTGATACATCACTAAACAGAGTGAAGGAGAGATATAAAATAGTAAAACACTCTAGGGAGCTAGAGCTGAAATAAATATTATAAAAAGAGTAAAGAATGGGAAGAGTTATGTAGGGCCCTGGCAGGACAGCATCCATCAGTTAAAGAGGGTGTCTTTTATTTTATTTTTTTTAAGCTATTTGTCTGAGTGATACTTCTTACATTGAAAGGGAGTTTGAGGCTTGAAATACTAGGTATTTGTAGAGAAGTTTGCCGATGGCTTCATTGGGCTTGTATATATCCATAAGGTGTTGGTCAGAGCTACGGAGTGAATGTTTTGGGGTGTAGTAGGATACTACAGAAGAGAGGGAGGGGCAGGTAGTGGGTTTGTTGAGGATGGAGTGCATTATGTGAAGTTGTGATAGAAGGAGTTGCTGGGAGAATTCTAGCCACTGTAGGTTCTTTAGTGTAAGGCAGTGGTGAGAGGTGTAAGGTTGGTTTGTGGTAAATCTTGCAATTTTGTTGTAAGTTTGTTCAAACTTGATGATTAAGGTAGATTATAAGTATTTAGGAAAGGAGAGGCATAAAGTAGGGTGGGTAGAAGGCATGCCTGTGCTACAGAAAGTTTGGAGTCTGTGGTCAGGAATTTTTTCTTCCTGTAAAGAAGACCCAATTTTAGGTGTGTTTTTGATACAGTGCTGACCATGAAGGTCAAATTTTTAGTGATAGCCTATTATAGTACCAAGGAGCTTTGCGCGGGATTCAACTTTGATGATTGTGCTATTACATGATGAGGTGGTAAAGGTGGATTTGTGATGAGAAAAAGATTTTGGAAGGAAAAGAAGTTTGGTTTTATTGGGATTAAGTATGAGCTGGTTTTCAGTAAGCCATCTTTCAACAGAAAGGAATGAGTTGCGTAAGTGTGTGAAGTAGATAAAGATTGTCATAAGAGGAGATTAGTGCAGAGTCATCTGCATATTGAATAAGAGGGCCTATATTAGCTAGCTGAAGTGTCAAGAGGGTGACTGCTCTTTCATCGACTGCTAATATGTGCAAACACACAATGATGACCGGCCAGAACAATGATTTTTTTTTACCAGAGAAAAAAAATCACTGGGCCATTGTTGGGACTTTGCCATTTCCTCCACCATGATGCGTTCTCTGAGTTAGTATATTTAAGTAGGGGGTTGGGGGGCACAGCCCCCACATTGGGGTGTGTGGGGGGGCAAGCCCCCCACTTTAGTTTGTGATTTTGGAGCAGCGATTTTTTTCCCAAGGAAAAAAATCGCTGTTCCGTATGTTCAACTTTGTGTTTTCGTATATTAGTAGTTGATGAAAGAGCATTCACTCTTTTGACATTTTGACTAGCTAATATAGACCCAAATAAGAGAGGCGTGACCACAAACTGTGTGAAGGTTGTTAGTAAATATACTGAATCGTAGAGGTCCAAGAATGGAGCACTGGAGGATACCTGTTTGGATAGGTAGAAAAGGGGAGAAGGAGGTGTGCCATCTGACAGATTGTAGCCTGTTAGTAAGGTAGCTGGAGAACCATTCAAGAGTGGAAGCAGAGAGGTTAAGGTCAACTAATTTTGTTGGTAGCTTACAGGTCAGACTATGTCAAAGGCTTTTGAGAGGTCTAGGAACAGTCAAGAGACAAGTTTGTTGTTGTCTCTAGCTTCAGCTAGAGTATGTATGAAAGATACAAGGGCAGTAGCAGTACTATGGTTTGGGCCAAAAACCATGTTGGGTTTCTGTGAGAAGGTTTTCTTGAAGAACAAAGTTGAGAAGTTGCATATGTATGTACTTTTTGATAATTTTTGAAAGTGGGGACAGAATGGCTATAGGCCTGAAATTGGAAGGGTTAGTGGAATTTCCTCCTTTGTCTAAAGGTATGGTATAGAATGCATTCCAGATATCAGGGACTATAGAATCTTGAATTGATCTATTGATTAGTACAGAAACTGGATAAGCTATTGAGTCAGCAGCGAGCTTTGGAAAGGGAGGTGTAAATTATCAGTTGAAGGGGAACATGGTTTTTGTTTCTGGAGGAGTGATTTTATGTAGGCAGTGGGAACTGGCTTAAGTGAAAAGGGGGTTTTGTCAGTTGGTGGAGGGGAGGGGCGGTTAATGTTGAGGTCTATTTAGGTTAGTTTGCAGATGGAGTCAATAAAGTAGCAATCGAGAAGGGTGGTAGTTTCTTGTGCAGAATTATTTGGGTGGGGGTTTGGTGTTGTGGGACTTCCAGAGTGAAGGATCTTATTGATAGTACTCTAGAATTGTTTGGGATTGGAGTAGTGATTTGTTTGGGCATTATGGAAAAGTTTTTCTTGTCATTGTTAATTTGTTTTTGGTGCAGTTTCTATGTTCTTTGTAGTTTTGAAGATGTGTAGGAGATTTGTTTTTAGCTAGGATTTTCAAGCATTAGCTCTTTTATACATTAGAAAGCAAGTGTCCTGTGTAACCCAGGGAGCAAAGTTTGATTTTTATCCTAATTTTAGGTAGAGGTGCTAGAAGATTTATTACATCTAGACAGATGTGTTTGAATTTGAGCACTGCATCATTAAGGGAAAGGTGCAGAAGACAGGACCAGTTAATGGATGAGAGTCTATGATTAAATGTAACAGGGTTAAAACCAGAGAGACTGTGGCTATCTTTGTATAAGTCAGACTTGTTCAGTTGAAGAGAGCATCTGTGGATGCAGGTGGATAGGTGGTCACGTAAGGTATTAGATAATGTACAGGGGTTGTGGTAGAGGTTTGGATCTGATAGCAGGATCCAGTCAAGGATAGAGCTGTTAGTGGAATGTTTATTCATGTATGTTGGGGTTGAGATAAGTTGAGATAAGCCATGAAAGATTAATGCTGAGGTTTGGTGAGTCAGAAGTTAATGTTTTCCAGTTTAAATTTACATCTCCAAGAATTATTGTTTCATACGGTATATTATGTGAGATCCATGATAGGATGTGTTCGAGGATGAGGATGTTTTTACCTGGTGGGATATAAATGAAAGCAATTGCAAATTTTTCTGGGTGTTTAACAGTTTTGAATCAAGAGTTCTGCAGGGTCAAAGTTTGGGAGTGAAATACATAAGGGGGAGATGTTAAGTTGCTCAGAATAGAGTATAGCAACACCTCCACCTTTTTTGGGGATTCTATCCAAGCAGATGTTATATCCAGGTGGTAGGATTTCATTACTTGAGCTATGTGGTTTTAGCCAGGTTTCAGATAAGGGTAAGATATCTGGAGTATGGTGGGCTATCCAAGACTGGAATTCAGTGTTTTTGTTAATAATGCTTTGTATGTTCAAAGAGAGGATGGTTACATTTTTAGAGGTAGGAAAGGAGAGGTGGAAGAAAGGTGTATGAAGGGAAGGGAGGACATAAATGGGTGAAGGATGATTGTGGCTAGGTATAAAGGTATGGGGACCAGGATTTTGGTGAATGTCTCTAGCAAGTAAAAGAGTTTTAGTATACAAAAAAGTCAAGGAGAATGGGGGCAATAGATATGGTACTTTGGCGCAAGTTTTAGGGAGAGTGAGGTGTGAGGGAATATTTTGATTTTTAAGGAGCTATCACTGAAAGGGTGTTCTTTCTACGCCTCCCTGCTTGTATGTGCATGGTTCTACATACATGCATATGATGGAGGCCATCACTGGCTTGGATCACCAAACCCACATCCTCTGGTTCTAAGGTAATTTTTCACAAGCACCCACCCACAAATTTTCCCGCCCAAACTTTTACAAAGACAGTACATCTATCAAATGCCTATTCTTCTTAAAAATATATATATATATATATATATATATATATATATATATATATATATATATATACTCCAAAATTTTTTACATTGTAACAAAATACTTCTTAATCATTCATTAAGCAACAGTTGTGGGTGGGTGCTTATGTAGTTACAAACAGCATCTGTTACTATTTAACCAGTTTGGAGACAATGTTTAAACAACTCTGAAGATGCCTTTGGATTATCTGACGAAAGCGCTTAGTTGTTTGAATTGCAAGTACTTTGGGTTGCAATAAATGGTTAACTGCACTGGTTTTGGTAATTGTTTTTTATTTTTTTCTAAATGTTTTCAGTCAGTTGACTACCAACTACAGTTTATTTATACATAACACCTTAATTTAACACCTTAAATAACTATGTACACTATTTACATTAGCCTGACACTATGAAAATCTTAATGTATGCAGTTACTTTATAAGTATGTCCAATCCATTATCAGAGTGTCTGATCAATTATTGTATAGTGTTAATCAATTATAAGACTTTTCCCCAAGGGTTGTTGATAAATGGTGTTGGATAAAGTCTTAGTTCTTTAATTTTAATTTCCAATAATGCTGTGGTCTTCAGTAGGCTGTAGAAGTCTTACAAAGTTGGTATTGTGTTTGTATTCCATCTTTTTGTTATACACTTCCTTGAAATTGCAAGTATAGTCCATACTAGATACATGTTTGACCTTTTCAAATGAGGACCTTCGTTCACATTTAATAATACAACAGCTTTAGTTAAATAAAATGATTAATTAAATAAAGCTTGTAGAATGTTATTAATACCATTCCAAAATGGCTTAATTTTAACACAATCAAAGAAAATGTGGTTCCAATAGGCATTGTGTACTTGCTCAAATCTCTAACATATTCCTTTTATGGAAGAACTAATTTTATTGATTCTGTCTTGGGTTAAGAATGCTGTGTGCAAGCATTTCCAATTAAAAACTTTCCAGTATTGTGTAAAAGATGTATATTTTATTGATAAGATATTTGTTTTAATATCTTCAGTTAACTGTATTGTGTCATTTTGTTATATATTCCAATATGAGGTTTTGGGTGTTGTTTTATAGTTTATCAATTTTTGTAAAATTTTGAAATACTGTGTCCCATGTCAAAGTCATTATATATGATTTCATATATGAATTTTGTAAATGTAGGCATTTCTTTAAATGAAGAATTGTTAATTATTCTACTTAAATATTCTGAATATGACAGAATAATCTATAAAGTTAGTCAGTCCTGTTGTGGAATTTTGTATGTTGTTTTTATTACTTGCATATCTAAAACTTTTAGTTCTTTGATACATTGGAGCCAACAAACAAATCCTTTCTGTTCCCAGGAATTAACAATTTCTCTATATATTTTATGTGGAAAGTTCTTTGTGACTATAAATGGTGTTAAAAGATCAAACTAGATTTTTAAATCTATATTTGCATTAATAATTTTCCTAACTGAGTCAATGTAATAATTAGTCATACGAGTTTTAGTGGGTTTAGTTATGCTATATTGCATACTAATACATAATATGTGCCATGGCAAATTGTTTTTATCTGTTATTTGAATTTTTTTTTTGTAAATCAAATTAATTTATTAATATTACAGTTAGTAATTCTTTTCAATTTGCAGAGTAATTTCAACTTATCCAATCTGAGATTGTTTTAGATACTGATGCTTTTACATATGTTTCTATATCAGGAAAGTTTAATCCTCCCTGTTTCCATGGTCTGATATGATGTATTAAAGCCATTCTGTTTCTTTTGGGAAACCATAAAAATGTTATTAGGCATGAATTTCTTTCTTTAAGTATATTCATTTCTGGTAACAGCTGTTTTCCAAGGCTATATACAGGATCATGGGCAATAAAACCATTTTTATTAATTGTAGTCTGTCTTCAAATGTTTATATTATTTTGCGCCATTTTTCCATTTTTAATTGTATTGATAATATTACTGTACTTTTTTGAGACTAATTCATTATTATTCTTGCATAACTCAACTCCTAGATATTTTAAGGTAGATTCTTGTTTCCCTATGATGTGATCCGACTTAGTCAGCAGTTCTTTTTTTTTTATTTAAAAATAAAAATGTTGATTTTGATTTATTGAAATGGAGTCATGAAGTCATGTGGAATTTGTCAATTAATATATCTAATTCTTCTAATGTCTCTTTTGTATTAGATAATGTTAGTAACATGTCATCAGCAAATAGCATTGCTTTAGAATTGTATTGTTCGTAAACATATATTCCTTTGACTTTTATATTGTTACAAATTAAAATCTGCCAATATTTCAATAGCCAGAGTAAATAGAATCGGGGACATGGGACATCCTTGTTTAGTGCCTTTTGTTATATGTATAGATTCAGAGGTAAAAGGACCAAACTTGACATACACTAAATTTTTTGTATATATATTCTTTAGGAGATGAACAAAGGATGCAGGAAATTCAAATAGCATTAGGATTTTGAATAAATAGTCACAATTTAGGGAATCAAAGGAGCTCTCTATATCTAAGCCAATTATGAGTGTTTCTTTATTTTCTTTATTAACATAATCTATAAGAGAAATTATCCTTTTAATATTGTCATGAGTGTGTCTATGATATATAAATCCAGATTGATCATTATTTGTTGTTTTGGATAGTGTTTTTTTTCATTCTGTTAGTTAATATTGTCATGAATATCTTATAGTCATTATTTAATAATGATATAGGTCTATATGAGGTACAGAGGTTTGGGATTTGTTTTCCTTTAGGATTGGTGTGATTAAGAAATATCTCCAAGAGGGTGGTATTAAAGCTTGTGACTGAATTTCTAATAGAGTTTTATGGAAGAGGGATAGTATCTTTGAAGGAAAAAGTTTATATATTTCCATAATTATACCATCTATACCTGGAGCTTTATTATTTTACCCTCTTTTATTGTAGCTGTAATTTCTTTGTAGGAAATGGATGCTTGAAGATCTAGTTTTAATTTTTCTGTTTTTTTTATATTAGAACATTTTTCATCTAGATTTAATTGATCAATATGTATATTTTCTTTTTGGAAATGTTCCATATAGTGACTTCTAAAGGCATCAATAATGTCACCTATATCTGAGACATTTTCACTTTCTTTTCATGGAAGATACTTTTAATGTTATTAGCTTTTGACTGCATTTTGATTATTATGGATAAATTATGTAGATATTTGGGGGTAGTGGCCAAGATATTAATTTTTAGTTTTTCTAAAGCTAAACTAGTTTTATGTATCAGAATTTTGTTTTATTTATTGTTTGATACTTCTACTTTCTCTTTCATCTCCAAATGATTTTGATTTTTTTCAGATTTTACTGACCAAAGTTTGGATTGTAGATCTAATAATTCAGAATCCAATTCTCTGATCTTTTTTTTTATACCAAGTTAGGTTTTACCATATATGTAAGCATTTGAGTCCCATATCATTATTTTATTTATCTCTGTGATGTAATTAATATCTAAGAAGAACTGTAATTCAGATAATAACCAGGGTTTGAACTCTTTAATTTTAGTTATATATGCTGGAATTCGGGAGTTAAAGATTAATGGTTTGTACCCATTTTGAAGTTTTAGTATCAATGAATTGTGGTCTGAAAAGGGGCAGGGAATGATTGAGAAATTAATGATTTTAGAGTGTAAATCATGGGCAGCAAATATTTTATCTTTTCTAGTTTGGGTACCAAATCTCTGATCTTGATGGGAAAACAATAACAATTTATCTTCTTTAAATTTGAAAGTATCGACATGATGAACTCATTCTACCCACTTGTTTAAAGCTTTTGATATAGCAGATGTATGCAGCAGTCTTTTATTTGTAGTTTCAGAAATATCAAATATACAGTTAAAATCTCTTCCTAATATTAAGTTGCCATTATAATTATTGGAAATGAAATCCAAGTGTTTTTTAACACTTCCTGTTCTAATGCCTGGTAACCAGTATAGCTTGGCTAGGGTGTACATTCTGTTATTATATTTAACTATTACTAATGCCATAAGGCCTTCTTTATTGTCATACTTATAAATGATTTCTGGATTAATCACATTTGTTTTCCATAACATTGCTACCCCTTTTGTCTTTGTCTTATAAGTGGATTGCACCAATATCATATATTCCTTCAGATTCCATTTGTAATTGTCATTTGTTATGAAATGAGTTTCTTGAAGGAAGACAATTTGTGCTTTGTTCAGTTTTAAATATTTCAGTAGATTTGATCTCTTGCTAGGATTGTTTAAGCCATTGCTATTCAAAGATAATAAAGTTAAATCCATCTTAGTTTATTTAGACTGTGTATTTTTGTTTTATTGTGACTATTAAACATTTTCCTCTGAAAACTATAAAATATATGTGTGAGCTTTTAAATCAAATTATCAGTTTTATATTTTGAGTGTTTAGCAATAAAGTAATGTTTTGGTCAGGCACACTAAAGATGTTTTTGTGAAATAAATTTAAATTAATAAATGTCAACAAAATTAAGATTTGCACTAGCCATGGAATGACAATCATTCCTATTCTGATGGATAAACCTAAGTCCATCAGATTATCACTCATACCTTGACAATCCAGAACATCTGAGCTCCATAAATTGAATTATCATATGGAGAATATTTGTAATAGGAATAACCAGTATTTATATTATTTTGAACAGATATAGTACTACTGTAGATTAGACAGAATTCTTATGCAATATAAATGTCTACTTATTGTATAAGCAATTAATATTTACATAAAAGATAGATGACAAGCAATTCAGTCATAGTAAAGTAGGATGTATCATATATCAAACCTCAGTAAAAGATTATAGCACACAGTTATTTAACATATTAACCCTCATTCATGAAGTCTTTCAAAACTTATTACTTAATATAAACAGATGGTAATAATATTATACCTAATGTTTATAATACAATGTATTTTGCTGGATATATCAGAAGTTATATTTCAATGTTTGCCACCATTTAAATAATCACTTTGTTTGTTAACTTACTTAAAGCATCAAGTTTGCTTTATGTGAACATTGATGAAAGTTAGTGCATTTTAATTATCAGTGCATCCCTCTCCCCCTCCATTTCCTACACATAAGTATTTTCATTTCTGTCATTTCTTATTATAAAATGAGTGAAATTATAGGTTAAAAACAACAAAATTCACTTATTGTGGTTAATGATTACAAGTTCCCTTTCCATATTCATAAATTGCCATTTTATGGCATATACTGAAAGTTTTTAGATTTAAATGGCAACATTATATTTTATATAATCAGCAAAGGTTAAACTGATTATTGTCAATTTAATACTATTTGTTCAGAAGATGATTGTTACATTCTGTGACATTCCTAGTTCAGGCTACTATTGTTTCCCTTGAACAATTTTGTCAGTTTGAGGTAATGTATAAAACATTAGTTATCTTGGTAACAGCTTAAGTATTATGTATGGTCAAGATGGGTTACAAAACCACAATTCAAGTTAAAGCAATTATATGACTTGTTATGCACATTTACTTATATGAGAAAATCATCATGCTTCCCCTTGATGTTCAGTATAGTGTATGTCATTTATGACAAGTTAAAACAGTAGTGTTATTATACACAAGCTCATGTTATTAAACTGAATGTCTATTGTCAATTTAATACTATTTGTTCAGAATATCATTGTTATATTCTGTGACGTTTCAGGTTCTGGCTTCTATTGTTTCTCTTGAACAACTTTGTCAGTTTGGTGTCATGTAAAAAATATTAGTTACCTTGGTAACCGCTTAAGTATTATATGTGGTCAAGATGGGTTACAAAAACTACAATTCAAGTTAAAGCAATGACATGGCTTGTTATACATATGTACATATATAAGAAAATCATCATGCTTCCCCTTGATGTTCAATGTACTGCATGTCATTTATGACAAGTTAAAACAGTAGTGGTATTATACACAGGCCCATGTTATTAAATCCTGTCTTTAATATCTAAATTCAGCAGACTGCTTCATCTTATATGACGATTATATATTTTATTTCTAGATTTACTAAAATCATACATTACATAACTATTGTATGTTTTTTTGACTGTTGCTTAGTTATTTGAGAGACCACAAGTTGTAATGCTTATTCTTATTATTAGCTCCTTCCAAGCATGTTTATACAGTCCATAGACTTTAAATTATGAGACCCTTCTAGTTTCTTATTATAAGTATATTTCCATCCTTATATACACACATTTCAGTACTTCAAGCACGGGCAACAATGCCCATCCATTTTTGCCAGAATACCATTCATTAGTTCATGTGGTGTGTTTCCAGGCTGTTCTTAAAATATCCAAACCAATATTTGTCCTGTTCTGTTTTACCAGCCTGTTCCATGCAGTGGCCACTCTAACAGTGAACCACTCAACAGACCTTCCATTCCCACAGATATTTCCACAAAGGAAGTCTGATGACTCTCTAGCACTTCCCAGCAACCCCAAACACCCCTAGAATCAGCAATCCCTGCATGCCCAACACGTCCGAGCAAGTTCACCTCCCAGACCACTGCAAAGGGTACTGCACAAGACCAAGTGCTCTTAGTCTTTCACAATAACTCAGACTTCCACTCTTATGTAAGTCCTTAATGTGTTTCGACCCAAATACATTTTAAATATAAAATTTTGCTTATTATTTATTTATTTATTTATTTATTTTTTTACAAGAATCAACTTAATGAGCTAAACAAAGTGTTGGGAGACCATCAATATGTGTACATGTGGTTTAAATCAGTGCTTTTAATATATATATATATATATATATATATATATATATATATTTTTTTTTTTTTTAAACCAAAAACTTCATTGCTGAGAATCATCTTGGAAGCTCCTCAGAGCCAGTAAGCATTATCTTCGCTCTGTCTCTGTTACCATAGTAAACTGTGAGCATCTGTTTCTGTTAGTGTGTCTGTGTACTGCATACCAGAGGCTCACGAGGCACCTGAAGCAAATCTTGACTTCACTGCAACTTCAAGCCTAAATTCCCTCCCTTTCAGCGAGGCAGCAGCCAGGAAAAGAATGGAGAGAAAACAGATAAAAAAAAAAACACAACAAGAGATAACACATTCTACCAGCCTTCCCACCTGTCACTCAGCAGATGTATAAACAAACTATTCTTTGACAAAATATCCCAAATCACAGTTTTATTCACTCCTTCCCCTGGATCTAGGCTAAAACACCAAATGTCTCTTCCTTATACACAAGCATCAGCAAACCTCGATCACAAGCCGCAACCCACAGCTTCCTGGAGATGAAAACAGCAACATACAACGGCTGCCAGATACAGCTGCATCCACACACACCATGTCAGGCTTAATCAAACAGCACTCAAAGCTATGATACCTGCCATAATTGATATTAACTATTTTTACACAGAATAATAATGACATTTGTACTAGCTGCCAGACACAGCTGCATCCACGCACACCATATCAGGACTGATCAAACAGCACACTCATAGCTGTGATACCTGCATAATTGATATTAACTATATTTAGACAGAATAATGATGACATTTGTACTAAGAGCTTGCTACTATTATTTAAGCAGGATATACATGACATTTCTAAACCATACTTTAAATGAAGAAGGCATTAGTCTCCATAACATTATATCTGCGGTGGTGCAGCGGTAGCGTTATTGCCTCACAGCAAGAGGTTCTTCCGTTCAATTCTCGGCTGGAGTGCGGGGAGTGCCTTCTGTGTGGAGTCTGCATGTCCTTCCCGCGGTTGGGTGGGCATTGAAGGTTGAACGTTGAGCTGGCAATCTACTGCCAATCATTAGTGGACTGGAGTTCCGCTGTGGTGACCCCTAACTGGGAAAAGCCAAAAGACAACATTAGTCTCCATAACAGCATTTTTTTTTTTAAAATACTCTACTCTTACTGCTATTATATATGATGTTAATTTGTTATATTTGAGTCTGAACTTTGATGAATGGTACCTTTGTTGAATTAGTTAGTTAATTAATTACTTTATTATAAGTAAAATCAATGAAAAATGAACAAGATAAGTATTCATTGAGTTCAAGTAGGGGAAGAGAAACTTCTATGTTTATATTACATGTTGCTTTGTTTGGCTTATATATAATGTAAATAGTAACCCATCTTTACCTACCTTTGTTTGTGAAGAATTATTGCACTCTTTGAATATTCTGAATAAATCATTACTGTTTCTCAGTTGTTTAAGAAACCCTCCTTTTTTAAATAAGAACAGATGACACATGATGTACCATATCAGTTGATACTTTGAGAGATGTAGTTGTGAGTTATTTTTTGGGACAGCTGTCTTGGAATCAGTTTTTTGTTTCTTCTTTCTAGCATCAGTCCAAGGAGTTGTTTCTTTTATTCTTTTAAGAGTAGGAGCCATCCATTCCTTTTCTTCTGGGATAGACATTATTTTGTTGTTTTTGATGAACATAGTAGCTTCTTCTAAGTCATTAAAGGTTCTCATCTCATTGGCAAAAAGTATTTTTATCTTGGCTGGAAAGGCCAGCTGTGCTTTACGTGTGTTTTGTTTCAACGGTTTTATTATTGGCCAGACTTTTTTTCCTTTGTTCTAGCATTCTGGAAGAATAATCAATGTCAAACCTTATCAGGCTTTGATTGTATTTTAAGGGTAATTTTCTCCAAGCAGATTTTAATATCAGTTCCTTGTCCAGAAATGAAAGAAATTTTATAACTATGGATCTAGGTGGAGTATTTGTTAAGTTAGAAGCAGGTTTCCTCAGTGCTCTATACGCCCTTTCAATTCCAAATGAAAGTCCCTCTTTCAAGTCTAAAAATTCAGGAATCCAGGTTAAGAATGAAATACTGTCTTCTCCTTCAGTGTTTTCAGGCAGACCAAAGATCCTTATGTTGTTTCTCCTTTCCCTGTTTTCTAAGTCATCTATTTTGTTAAACAGCCATGTACTCTCTCTAAGCAGAAATTATTTTTGGAACTCTTCCTCTTTGAGTCTCCCTTCAATGTCATTTTGAGAAGTCTTTATATTTGTTATTTTTGTATGGTGTTGCTATAATATTTCCTTAAGAGTATCAGTCTGTTTTTGAGAATTTAATTTGAGGTTTTCTAAGTCATTTTTAAAGCCATTCATCTTCAAAGATAGTTCCTGTAAGGTAGATGTCACCAATTGCAGATCTTTTTTCAAGACAGCATCTGGATGAGAATTCCTTCAGTTGTTCATATTCAGTGACTCAATATATCTCCAAGTTACTTGACAGGAGCACTTCTGTATATCCCCACCAAAGTTATTTAAGTAGTTTATAGTAGTTTATCTATAGCTTTATGGAGTTTTAAACTTGAAAATAATAACATTTTCTTATATTACAATATTAGTTTATGGAGCTCTCAAAATTCACTGCTTTCAGTTGGCCATCTAAGCTCTGCCTATTTTAACAACTTTTGATGCTTCTAAGAGCAATATTTCAAACCTGTCCCTGATCTATGGGCTTTTGTTACCCGATTAACTTTTGATTTGTCCAAATTTCTTGTATTAGAGTTTGAGAAGTGTGCCTGATTAGTGGGATGCTTACCAGTTGATGAAAATCCTAACTAGAGGTTTGAACATGCCAGATTAGCTAGAGGAAGTGACTTACTATAAACACCAGGTAGTGTTCGAATAGTCTGTGATTTGAAATTAAACTCACAGAAGAGAACTGAAAAATGATAACATGGTACATACCGCTCAACTACACAGATTTTCGCAGAATGTCCAGATTTTTGCCTCATATTTTTGGTCCGTTTTTCATACAATTGTGTTTTTTTCTGGCAAATTAGTGGTAAAGCATTAAAGACTGAAGTTAGAAAATAATGACAGGCATTTGAGTTTCAGACTACATATCCTTCAGAAAATTCATGTTAATGCAAAACCTGTTATTCTATCCAAAAAGTTTGTAAGAGCAATATCTAAAAAAATGTTTGTATTCATAGGTTGGTACTAGGCTATCGGCCCTAGGGCCTATGCAAGCCTAGCCATAACAATTCCCTGGATATTTCTTCCCACAATATTTACTTCTCTGGACCCCTGTCTAGCAGGGTGACTGACATGATCTCCGGGGTGAATTCCCTATCTCCCATCCAATCATCAAGGTTCCTTCTGAAGAGGGCCAAGGAGGTGCTCTGCTTGACATGTATGGGCACTCTATTCCAGAGTATGGGGAGTCTCTGGGTCAGGAACCTATCCCTCCAGCATGTTTTGTTCATTGTGATGACAAGGATTAGATCCCTGGAGTGTGTGGCTCTGAGGGATTGGGATTTCTTTAAGTGCAATATGTCCAACAGCTCAGGGTTTGACATGGCCTTGTATGTTAAGGAGAGATCACCTCTGAGTAGACGATATGCCACAGAATATAGCTGGAGTTTTTTTAGATGGTCAGCATATGGCATCTGCTTTAGGCCTGTGATTCTTTTAGTGAGGTATTTCTGTGGCCTTTCTAGCTGTTGCAGATGTCTTGTGAGGTACATACCAAACGGGGCATTATACTCTATAATGGGTCTAATGAGGGATGAGTACAGTGGAACAATGACCTCCTTTTTCTGGATGAAAAGCCCTTAGTGATGGGGTGTGCCACATAGAAGGATTTTCTGACTGTTGTGGTGATGTGGTTATCGAAAGTGAGGCCACTGTCCACCTGTGTCCCTAAGTCTCTCATCACACTTTCGATGTTTAGTGTCCTGCCACCTATGTGGTAATTCATGGGTGCATGTTTTTTTCCAAAGTGGATAACTATACATTTCTTGGCATTAAGCTTGAGCCCATGGCTCTGGCACCAGTCATCTGTTTATGTAAGGCCCTTTTGTAGAATATCCACATCATTTGGGGATTCAATAATGGCTCCCAGTTTGCAGTCATCTGTGAACTTTGTTAGCCAGAGTCCCTTAGTGTTGGCCTGTACTTCAGAGAAGTAGATGCCAAACAAGAGTGGTCCCAGGACTGAACCCTGAGGTACTCCACTTGTCACTTGTCTGGAGCTGGATTTGGAGTCGGCTACTTTTACAGTCTGGATTCTGTCAGTAAGCCAGTTGGCAACCCATCAAGTGACGTAGGGATTTATGCCCAGCTTAGTAAGTTTATCTATGATTCCAGAGTGGGAGATGGTGTTGAAGGCCTTGGCAAGGTCCAGATAGGCTGTGTGGTCCACCTTACCACCTTACCCTCGTCCACAGCTCTGGAGACTGATTTGAAGAAGTCAATCATATTTAGGAGACAAGATCGGCCCTTCACAAACCCAAACTGGGTGGGGTCCAGTGTTTGAAGGTTGCCAATGTCTTTGTTTATAAGTTCCATGATAATGCGTTCCATGCCCTTGCAGATCAGGCTTGTCAAACTGATGGGATGGTAGTTCCCGGGATCCAAGGCGGATCCTCCCTTGTGGAGCGGGATTACTGTAGCTGTGCACCACTCAGTGGGCATGAAGCCTGAGGTGAGGCTATGATTAAACATGACACTTAGGTGAGGTGCCAGTTCATTTTGTAGTTCATGTAGTACACAGCCTGGGATGTCATCTGGTCCCATGGATGCTGTATTCTTAGCTTTGGAGAGTGCTGTTTCTACCTGTGTGGCCGTGATTATCGGAATTTGGTAATCTTTTGGTATTGAGATGGGCCCTTTAAGGGGTGAGAGGGGGTGAAGTTGGCACTAAATCGATCTGCCAGGATATTGGGATCACTATATTTAATGTCATTATGTTGTAGCTCAGAGCAGATCTGAGCATTGCCATTTAGATTCTTGTCATAACTATAGAATGCCTTGTGGTTGTCTTTGGAATCTTTGGCAATTTTATTTTCATAACTAGCTTTTGAGGATTTTATGAGGGATCTCAGCTTCTTACTGAGGCTGGTGAGGGAGTTTTTTTTGCATCCTGGGATTTTCCTCTTTACTGCAACAGTTTCTTCCTTCTGTTGTATAGTTTGTTTATAGCAGGGGACCACCAAACTGGCTTCCTTTTTCTGGAGAAGAGCATCTTGGTTCTATCTGGGATGGCATGATTCATGCACAGGTGGATGTGTTCGTACAGTGCCTTAGTGTAGGATTCTGCAGTCGAACTTCCAGATCCCGCCTGCGTGGGTGTTGTGAAGTTTGTCACTTCTGACTTCAGTAGCATGAAGTTGGCTTTGGAGAGGTTTTTTTAAGGAGGTTTCCTTACTGGATGGTGGGGGTGGGATGTGGTTGTCAATGGTGATTTGCTTAGGGTCAGAACTGACCAATGAGGGGATGACCACTGGTGTGGATCATCTATCTCCCATGTTGGTAATGACCAGGTCTAGGATATTGGAGCCCCTGGTGGGACAATGGATTAGTTGATCCAGGGCGTTGGAATTTATGAATTCCAAGAACCATTGGGAAAAGGAGTTGGTACCCGAGTAGTTTTCCCAATTAATGGCAGGGTAGTTGAAATCACCCAGTATTAGGGTGTTTGGTTGTATCTTAATATTTTCCAGTATGTTTAGAAAGGTGTAGTGAGAATCTTGGGGCATGGTGGGGGATCTGTAGCAAGTTACAATTTGGACTGCAGTCTTACCTAGTGTTAGTTGCACCTGGAGAATTTCAGATGCATTGTGTTGGGCAACTAGCCTGGGGGTGTGAATATCCTTGATGAATATGGACATTCCTCCACCTTTAATGTTTCGGTCTTGGTTTTGTGGCCGAAAAGTGTGGTAAGAATTGTAGCCTGGTATTGCAGGGGTGCTCTCTGGAGCCTTGAACCAGGTCTCAGTTACTGCGCAGATATTGATGTTCTCCATTTTTAGGAGTGCCTCGAGAGAGTGCATTTTGAGATTTAGACTTCTAGCATTGAGTAGGATTACCTTCAGATTTTGCATGCTTGTATTTGTTACAGTGGTGGTTTTATCCTTTGAACCTTGCCTAAAAAAGGCACTATAGGGGTGGCAAGAGCTTTAGCTAGTAATCTGAATCCCAGGAGTGACAGGTGCAGACCATCTCTGGCAAAGCATCGTGATTTGTTGATCATGTCTTCCCAGGCAGACAAATACTGGATCCCCTTTGAATGACACCAAACGCTTAGCCAATTGTTGAAGTCAATCATTTTGTCCTTATACTGTGGTATCATTCTGGGGGAAGGCAGGATGCTACTCAGGGCTAGGGTCATACCTGCCTGGGTCACATGATCCAAAAGCTCTTCCATGTCTCTTTTCATGTAGTCCAGGGAGGTATGTCTCAAGTCATTCACTCCAGCATGGACAATGACAGAGTCGTATTTGTACTTGTTGTGCAGTGACTTGAGTGCACGCGTTATGTGGCAGATCCTGGCACCTGACAGGCAGCTGACTGTAATTTTCTCCTTGTTCAGCCTGGTGAGCGGGACATCAGTGTGCCTGG